>NC_092229.1:18705992-18753492 GCF_036320965.1 Panulirus ornatus | reverse complement strand
GAGATGTTTGGCTGGCTGAGCAGTGATTCGTGTTGGTCCTGTTGTGTTTCCTTGTTTCTTGTTATCATGCTTGCTTATACTGCTCTCTGCTTACTCGTGGTGTCCAGTGTGACACACACACAGAGTCATACTAACACAGTGTCACACTGTTATAAAAGACAGTGACAGTAGTCACACTTGACACAGTAAGACAGTGAGTCACGACAGTTATATTGAGTCACACTGACACAGTATGACAGTTACAGAGAGTCGCACTGCTACAGGAAGACACACACAGTGAGTTGGTTGCGAGCACTGGGGTCGGGGATACATGCATACAGCTCACGAGAACAGTGGTGTGCTCACGTGGCTGCAGGACGCCAGTGTATGGCTGAGCAGCACGTCTTAGTGGTATGCTGTCCTGTATGGAGGTCACCACATCATGATGGTCCAGGAATTACAACGGAGGTTAATTATTGTCAAGTTCACTTCACAAGGAGATGCCACAGGCTAGTTGACCACGTATCTACAGCTTGACGTACCCTTGTATTAAGATAAATCATTCTACGTGATCAACATTTTAGGGGTAGGAAGACGATGTAGTCGTCTCCTGAACTGTGGTCGTATTGGGTACGGACCCGAGGTTCTCTTCAAAGGACAGACTGTGATCCCCAGGGGTCGCACCGCGGTGCTCGAGGGTTGTACCACGGGGGCTGGAGGGTTGTACCACGGGGGCTGGAGGGTTGTGCCGCGGGGGCTCGAGGGATGTATCGCGGTGCTCGAGGGTTGTACCCGGGGGCTCGAAGGTTTTAACACTAGCACGGTGCTGGAGGGTTGTACCACGGGGGCTCGAGGGTTGTACCGCGGTGCTGGAGGGTTGTACCGCGGTGCTGGAGGGTTGTACCCTGGTGCTCAACAAGAGGTGGAGGTGGTGAGTGTCACATGTAAGGTGAGAGTGGAGGCTTGAGGCTGTGGCTGTATCTGTGAGAGGTGAGAGGGCATTAGAGAGAGCCGTGGGTTGTGGCACATTATCCGCCATGTTGGTCAGGCAGTGTGGCGTGTGGGGGAGCCAGCCAGCCAGCCAGGCAGGCAGGCAGCGTAGCCAGGGGCTCGGTGCAGGAAATGGCCTGGAAATCGTTACGCCACAGCCAGCCTCCGGGACTCCCTTCTGGTCGCTCCTCTTACCCCCCTGATTCTCCTGCTGCTCTATCTGATGCTGCTGCTGCTGCTGCTCCTGTTGCTTCTGCATCTCCTCTGTTCCTGTGTTCAGACGACTGCTGTTGCTGTTGCAGATTTTGGCGTTCGTGCTGCAGCTGTTGATGTAAGTGTTGCTGCTGTGATCACATATGTGGTTGCAATGCCAGTATGTTGTGCTGCTGATATTGCTGGTGCAACTACCTATGTTGCTGAAGGTTTTGCTGTTACAGAAGGGCTGTTGCAGCTGTTGCATGTGGTGCTGCTGTTCTTGCAAGTGCCACTACTGGTGTTGCTGAAGCTGTTGCTGCTACAGCTGCTCAACTTGCCTTTGGTAAATGTAATGTATCTTCTATAACTGCTGCTTCTAGCTACATACACTGTTACACCTGCCATACAACTGCTTCTACTGTTGTTCCTACTACGTTCGTTCTTCCTGCCACAACTATTATTGCCCCAGATGATTATACTTACGTATGTAAGTGTTGCTTGTATGTTGTACCCGGTGATGCTGAGCCTGTTATTGTGTCTCGTGCTGCTTGTGTTACTGATGTTGCTGCATCTGGTACAAGTAGTTACTGGTGCCATGTTCTCGTAAGTCGTTGTTGTACACTGGCTACAGTAGCGTCTGATCCAGGTGGCTGTTACTGCAGCTGTCCTTGCATGAGTGTAGATGCTGCTGCTGTTGCTGCTGTCCTTGCATGAGTAGGTGCAGTTGTTGTAGCAGCTGTTCTTGCTTCAGCTGTCCTCACATGAGTCGGGAGGCTGCCTCTGTTGCTGCTGCCACAGTTCTGTTCGCACACGTAGATACTGAGCAGCTCTCCGTGCAGTAGTCCAGATGTTGTTTTCCTGCTGACATCGCATGTATGTAGGTGCTCCTGTTGCTACAACTGTCCTGCAGGAGCTTGGGTGTTGTTACCGCCGTCCAAGCTTGAATTTGATGGTGCTGCAGCGTGAGTGTGGATGCTGTTACAACCCTCCTCGCCTGAGTTATGATGCTGCCGCTGTTGTAAGCTTAACGTTGTTACTTGCTTTTCAGTTTCTTTCGCTGCTTGAGTTTTGCTGTTGCAGTAGTTGCATTTGGTGGTGCTGCTACTGCTGGTGATGGTCATGCTGTTACTGCGACTGCTGCTGATGCTCTGCTGTTTTTCATGCTGCTGCTGTTGTTTTTGTATATCTTAATGCTGCGCTGCCTGGTCATTGCTGTTTTTTTCTGGTGTTGCAGATGTTGGTGTGGTCCTTCCACCTGCTGCTGGGTCGGAGGCGCTGGCCAGAGCTCTGGTGGTATAGTTGATACATCTTTCCTCAGTCAGGTGGAGGAGCGTCACTTGTTGCTGCTCTTCACTGTTATGCCACATTATGTACCACACGTCGAAAGTTTTCTGTCATGTGTCATCAGTTAGCTGCCTCCTACCTTGTGTCATCAGTCAGCTGCCTCCCATCTTGTCGTCAGTCAGCTACCTCCCTCCTGCTCAAGGCCTTAAAGGTAACTTTAAGGCCTTGAGCAGGAGGGTACGACCCTGGGTTTTGATAGTGTGTCCTCGGGTCATATCAAAGGTCAGGTGATCATGGTACATCTTCCCTGCTGTGTACGGGTTGTTTGTGCGGAAGATGAGCTTGGTGGGTGGGTGGTGGCCATGGGCTCAGCCACCACACTTCCTGAGGGTACAGCCAGCCATGGGTTGGCTCTACCCTCAGCCACCATGGGTTGGTTCAGGTTCCCAGAATGGTGGGAGGTGGACGCCTCGCCTGTTGGCGTCGACTGGTAATAGTTACATCCCTCATTATGTGTAGGCCAGTATTGGTGGTCAGGTGCCGGTGGTGAGGCGATGTGTGTACACAAGTGATGCCTCCTGAACCTGGTGTTACCAAGTGGTGTGGACCTGACCCATGCTCCTTGGTTGAATGGGCTCTGCAGAGTTGGCTGTGACGTGGGAGCCAGCCCTGCTTAGTGTGTGAGTATTAAAGCAAAATCTCATGAAAGATAACGGTGACTGTTACCCTTGTTTTGCTTCTACCCCGTTTGATGTGTGGTGTAGGTTGTACCAGATAGCATAGTTATCAAGACTTCCTTAAAAATGTGGGTTTTCTGCTTTTTGGAAATGTTTGTATTTTTGAAGTTGGGGGAGTTGTTGGGTTTATATAGTGGCGGGTGGACACATGGGCCAGCATTGATCTCGGCAGTGTTGAGTGAGCTCCCGGGCGTGTGTGGTGAGGAGGCAGGAGCCCTGCTGCTGCTGTCTCAGTCTCGCTAGTGGCCGACCATCTTCCTCCTCGTCAACTGGTGAGCCACCACTCCACACTCTCTTCTTCTCTTGCTGCCATAGTTTACTTACGTTCAGATACTCTTGCGATGTAGGTGAGTTCGTCGTACCACCCGTGCTGGCTCAACACTCATCAATGTAGACCATTAAGATTAGACTACCATTCCATTCAGCCACTCACCACCTCACGGGTTCAACCCAGATGAAAACACCATCATCAGCGGTGGTGTACAAGGCTCCGTTGTCATGAGATGCAGACCTTGTTGGGTCACGAAGGACTCGCCACTACCTCTCATTGGTGCAGTGTTCTGGGTGACTGTTTTCACTGATGTCTGTATGACTTCCTGCGTGTTGGACTCTGTCACTCACCCTTCCTTGTGACTGTCCATATCTAATGTAATGTGCGCTGTACGGTGGGGTGGAACTTGCCTTGTGCCTTGAGTGACATGTGTTCTCCCTGTTGTATCTCAGGCCTTGCCTCGTAATGTATGTTTACTGAGTTGACAGTCATCTTGTGCCTCCCTCAATATTGACAAATGTATTATTAACTTAGTTGAGGCTGACCCTCTCGCCAGCATTCTTAACTTTGTTTCACATTTTTGTTCGGGGCAGCTGGATATGCTGTGTGTTTGTGTGTGTTAACTGATACTGTTTTAAAGGACGAGTCTGGTTCTTTGATCTAAGAAGGTTGCTCTTGTAGATGATCGTAATGTGTTGAGAAGACTAGGGAACACTTGTCAGGGTTGACAGAGTGGTCTGCAACACTGGAGGTGTGGAAATCATGGTGTAATGTGTGGAGAAGGTTAGAGGGTGATAACTTTGCTAGTGTGGCTGAGAAGGTGAGGAAGGTATGACGCTGGTGTTAACTGGCTGCCACATGTACAAGTGTGGCACCCTGAACCGCTGGACCCACCTGAAGCACCACAACATGATGCTGCCGACTGCTAACCTAGGCGGTTGGTGCTACTGGTGACGTGTGGTATAGCAGGCTGCTGACGCGTAGCCTGGGAGGCTGGTGGTGCTGGTGACGTGTGGTCTGGCAGGCTGGTGGTGCTGGTGACGTGTGGTCTGGCAGGCTGGTAGTGCAGGTGACGTGTGGTCTGGCAGGCTGGTGACGTGTGGTCTGGCAGGCTGGTGGTGCTGGTGACGTGTGGTCTGGCAGGCTGGTGGTGCTGGTGACGTGTGGTCTGGCAGGCTGGTGGTGCTGGTGACGTGTGGTCTGGCAGGCTGGTGGTGCTGGTGACGTGTGGTCTGGCAGGCTGGTGGTGCTGGTGACGTGTGGTCTGGCAGGCTGGTAGTGCTGGTGACGTGTGGTCTGGCAGGCTAGTGGTGCTGGTGACGTGTGGTCTGGCAGGCTGGTGGTGCTGGTGACGTGTGGTCTCCGAGGTCACACGTCTCTGTTCTTAGGAAGTATTGTAATGTTCAAGTTACTCTTCATCTTGCTCAGTATAGCTACGTATAAATTCTTGATCCACTTTACTTGTGGATTCTTTATTCAAGTTTTTCAATGTAAAATTTGGTATCATGGTTAGGTCGTTGGAGTGGAAATTGTTGTTATCAGTGAAGTGGGTTTTGATAGTTATATAGATTTTCACCGACCTTAATGACGCTAATTAGATATCTCTTTATGAACATCACTATTAGAGAAATTACCTCTCGCTGGGTCGATCATGTGATTTAAGAAGCGATCTTCATTTAAGTGGGCCTCTTCCCCGTATGATCATTATCAACCCATGACTGGTAACGCTGCCGTTCTTAAGATCCACAATAATTTCTTCTTTGTCACATATTAGAGATCTGATTTCTTCATAATGAGTCATTTTGTTTTATACACATTCTTTTTTGAAGGTCTGTACACTACTCTGGGACATACTTGATTTTGGACGTCTTGTTTATTATTGATTCATCATAGAGTGAGTCATGGATATTGATATCAGTCGTACGTAACCCTCTTACATTTAGCTTCTCGTTCACTAGTATGGCTAATCTGGTCGTGTGTCATTATTTAAGTGTTCGTCGAGGATTCTGTTATTGCTGTGATATGAGGCTCCTCTGATAACGCACGTGATGGATGGTGGTTCTTGATGGTGGAGGTTAGCGCCCGTGGCGTTAGTGTAAAGATATGTTCTTGTTTGCCTCGTAAAGGCAAGGTATGTGTCACAAATTTGGGTTCACATCTCAGGAAGGGAGGAAGTGTTCGGAAGACCAAGTGTCTGAGAGAGAGAGAGTAAGTGTTCTGTTAGAGGAAGCGTGTAGAAGGAGGAGGAGGAGGTGCTTGGAGAGGAAGGAGGTCTTCCGAGAAGATATTTAGTGGAATTATGTTTACTTAGGCAAGTGTTCAGATGTGGATGTGTTCAGACGAAGAAATGATCAGAGGAGGAAGTGTTCAGGGTCGGGAGTGACTTGGGTTGGAAGTGGCACTAATCAGGGATAGCAGAGGAAAGAGATTGAAGTGTTCAGGGATAGAGATTATCAGGGATAGTAGTGTTCCGGGATGGGAGTGTTCAGGGATGGTAGTGTTCAGTGGTGGGAGTGTTCAGTGGTGGGAGTGTTCAGGGGTTGGAGTGTTCAGGGATGGGAGTGTTCAGGGGTTGGAGTGTTCAGGGGTTGGAGTGTTCAGGGATGGGAGTGTTCAGGGGTGGGAGTGTTCAGGGGTGGGAGTGTTCAGGGGTGGGAGTGTTCAGGGATGGGAGTGTTCAGGGATGGTAGTGTTCAGGGATGGGAGTGTTCAGGGGTTGGAGTGTTCAGGGGTGGGAGTGTTCAGGGATGGGAGTGTTCAGGGGTGGGAGTGTTCAGGGGTGGGAGTGTTCAGGGGTTGGAGTGTTCAGGGGTTGGAGTGTTCAGGGGTGGGAGTGTTCAGGGATGGGAGTGTTCAGGGGTGGGAGTGTTCAGGGGTGGGAGTGTTCAGGGGTGGGAGTGTTCAGGGGTGGGAGTGTTCAGGGGTTGGAGTGTTCAGGGGTGGGAGTGTTCAGGGGTGGGAGTGTTCAGGGATGGGAGTGTTCAGGGATGGGAGTGTTCAGGGATGGGAGTGTTCAGGGGTGGGAGTGTTCAGGGATGGGAGTGTTCAGGGGTGGGAGTGTTCAGGGATGGGAGTGTTCAGGGATGGGAGTGTTCAGGGGTGGGAGTGTTCAGGGGTGGGAGTGTTCAGGGATGGGAGTGTTCAGGGATGGGAGTGTTCAGGGATGGGAGTGTTCAGGGGTGGGAGTGTTCAGGAAGGGAATCTTTTATGAGATAAAATGTTCATGGAAGTATTAGGTTGTCGTGGAAGTGTTTAAAGGTGGGAGGGATTGTGGAACTGGTCATGGGGAGGGTTTGGGAGGTAATATTGTTGAGTGGGGAGGAACAGTTGAAGGGGAAGTGTCCTTATGGTCTGAACCGAGAGCTGTTGCCACTATCGAACTGGCGTTGTGACCTGTGTTGTGACCTGTGTTAACTGTGTTGTGACCTATGTTATGGTTAAACCTGTGATAACTGTGTTACGACCTGTGTTAAGTGCTGCAACCTGCGTTATTTTTGGTTATACCTATGTTAACTGTGTTGTGACCTGTGTTAACTGTGTTATAACCTGTTAAATGTGTTGTAACATGTGTTATTTATGGTTGAACCTGTGTTAACTGTGTTGTGACGTGTTAGTTGTGTTATAACTTGTGTTAAGTGTTTTAATCTGTGCCATATTTGGTTAAACCCGTGTTAATTGTGTTACGACCTGTGTTAACTGTGTTGTAACCAGTGTTAAATGTTTTGTTATCTGGGTTAGCTGTGTTGTGACGTGTTGACTATTGTAACTGGTGTTAAGTGTTGTAACCTGTGTTACCTCTATTGTAACGTGTGTTAAATGTGCTATAACGTATGTTACATGTGGTGTGACCTGTGTTAACAGATATGTTACTTAGGAAGTAAGACAGGAAGTTGTGAGGCGTGTTACCAGGGGACGTTATGTGCCAGATAACAAGCAAGGCGACCATAAACCCTGAGGTAGGTACACAAGCCTGACGGATCACTTGATGACGTAGTAGCCGTGATGTCATTGATATTGATGAGGTGTGAGGCACCTCGATAAAAGTATACGAGGCCGGCCTTTACACCTTGTGAGGAGTGTGGTGAGGGATGATGGGTTGGTTGTCTCGGGTGGTGGTAGTGGCCCGCCTCTCTACACCACTTGCCGCTGGCCACTCCTACCGTGCTCGTGGCCTGCTGCTGCTGCTGCTGCTGTCGGGTCTTCTGCTGCCCTGCTCCTCTGTCTGTGGAGCAGTGGCCCTTTGCCAGTGCTCGTGTGACCCTCTTGCCTCCTCTGCTGTGGTCCTGTGGCCGTGCCACTGTGGCCGTCTGTAAGTACTGTCTCGTTTACTGTCTTTGTGGGTGTGGTCATGTATCCTTGCTGGCTTGATCATATATATATATATATATATATATATATATATATATATATATATATATATATATATATATAATATTGTTGATGTGGTCTGTCTGGTGTGTCCGTCTTCATATGGAGGTGTGGTAGGTAGCCAAGAGCCTCTGTGGTGGTGTGGCTAGCAGCCAGCATCCCCTGTGGTGATGTGGTAGGTAGCCAGCAGCCTCTGTGGTGGTTTGGGAGGTCGCCAGCATCCTCTGTGGTGGTGTGGCTAGTGGCCAGCAGCCTCTGTGGTGGTGTGGTAGGTAGCCAGCAGCCTCTGTGGTGGTGTGGCTAGTGGCCAGCAGCCTCTGTGGTGGTGTGGTAGGTAGCCAGCAGCCTCTGTGGTGGTGTGGCTAGTGGCCAGCAGCCTCTGTGGTGGTGTGGTAGGTAGCCAGCAGCCGCTGTGGTGGTGTGGTAGGTAGCCAGCAGCCTCTGTGGTGGTGTGGTAGGTAGCCAGCAGCCTCTGTGGTGGTGTGGCTAGTGGCCAGCAGCCTCTGTGGTGGTGTGGTAGGTAGCCAGCAGCCTCTGTGTTATTGGTGTTACGTAGCCAGCAATGGTGGTAATTATGGTGGGTAGCAAGCAGTGGTGGTAGTGGTGCTGAGTAGCCGCAATGGTAGGTGTGTTATTGGGGAGCCAGCAGTGGTAGTAATGTTGGTGGGTAGTCAGCCGAGGTGGTAGTGTAAGTGGGTAGCTAGTAGCTCAGTAGTGTTGGTGGGTAGCCAGCAGTAGTGGTAGTGGGTGGCTGGTAGCTTAGTAGTGTTGGTGGGTAGTTAGTAGTTGTGGTAGTGTTAGTAGGTAGCGTGGTAGTGTTGGTAGGTAGTTAGCAGTTGTGGTAGTGTTAGTAGGTAGCGTGGTAGTGTTGGTAGGTAGGCAGCAGCAGTGGTGGTCGGTATTGCTTCATGGGAAGTGTGATAAAGCTGGTGGTAGTAGTTGGTGGGTGGGAGTGTCCTCTCATATTACCACTATCCTCACATAGCAGTAGTAGCGTGACCGAACTCCAGTATGCTCACGTAACTCTGGTTCCCTCACCCACCGCCAGTATGCTCACATAACTCTGGTTCCCTCACCCACCGCCAGTATGCTCACATAACTCTGGTTCCCTCACCCACCGCCAGTATGCTCACATAACTCTGGTTCCCTCACCTGCCTCCAGTATGCTCACATAGCCGTAATATCCTCACATACCGCTGCTCTGGCCACATAGCGCCGGTGCCCTCACACAGAGTATCATCGCATAGCAGTCATTTCTCCTTGGGAGTGCGGGTTTCATGGTAGCATTATGCTCACCTGGTACTGAGGTGACGTCAGCATACTCACATAACATACTCGCATATGACTACCCTGTCTGTAAACACGTACCACCGGTATAATATCTAGTATGTTCTGACACTGCTAGTGTGCTTACATACTACTAATGTGTTGACGTATGCCGGTGTGCTCATATGTGACGCATATGTACAGATTCTTGATATCTGTACTTTATTGTGCTCCCAGAGAAGCATTAGTGCTTTACATTACCAGTATATTGACACACCACGCTTACATACTACCAGTATGGCTATGGATGACACCAGGGATGAAGGCACCAGGAAGACCCTCTTTCCTTCAGGCACAAGTGGATCTGGATGGTAGTTACTGGAGACAAGGAGCAGGGTGACCCCAGGACGTCCGGGTTGAGTTTGTTCAGGAGACATAGTGCTGGTCTACGTATGAGGTGAACTCTGGTCTCCACGTTAAAATTACTGGTCGTTCGTGTAGTCCCGTGATGACTGGTCGTTCGTGTTGTCCCAAATGACTAGTTTATGTAGTCCTGATGACTTGGTCGTTCGTGTAGTCCCTGATGATGAATTAGTGAAGAGATAATTGGAACATCACCCAGAACACACCATTCATGTGATGTGATGTGTAAGTCCACCAGCACAAGATGGTGTACGTGGTTATGTAGCAGTTTGTGAGTGTTGTTTAGACATATCTTTTGGTCAGGAGAACGACAGTGGTGTGTCCATCTGATGTAAACAGTTTTAGCAGAGTAATATTTTGTTGGTTATATTTAGGTTTGCCGTTTGTGTCGTCAGGATCTTGTACGGTGGTCGCAGCCATGCTGGTGTCTGCCACTCCCCAGCGTGGGAGGGAGCTCGGCTGGTGCTACTGGAAGGAGGACATCTGGTCTCCCACAGTGTCAATAATGAAACTTGTCGCGGAGAACGCCAAGACTTATTGTGGGTTTTCATCTCTATAGTTGTCCAAGTGTAGACACGACACCCCATATGGAAAGTGACACCTGAATTGAACGATGAGAGAACACTTCCAGACCAAGATGATGTATGTATGGGAACCAGATGAGGGAGTATGTTGAAGTTGGTCTGGGAAGTGGCATAACTTTCGTGGAAATCATTGCTATGTTGAGAATTGGTTATGGGAGGTGAAAGATTTTAATGATGAATTACGGAAAACAATGTAGTAAAGCAATATATATATATATATATATATATATATATATATATATATATATATATATATATATATATATATATATATATTGTGTGTGTGTGTGTGTGTGTGTAGAGATCGATTAAGATATATAGGTCCAGATTTAAAGAGGTTGAGTGAGGTGAAGAGGGAGCGGGAAGACGTGATGTCATATGTTGGAGAACTTGATGGTAATGTGTGGTAAGACGGATGGGTCATGTGGCTCCACCAGTCCTCCAGTGGCCTCACCTGTGGTGGAGGTTGGTGGGGTGCAGGAGGTGAGCAGCTGCTAAATGTACATGACAGTTAGTAATGTTGGGTAACGAGTAGAGTAGAAGTGAGGAAGTGCGTGAACAAGACATTTTTATCAATATTTAGGCAAAAGAGAGACAGATAAATGTAAGCTTTCCTTTAAGAGGTAATTATTATCAGACTGCTGTAAAAAGGGTGACCTAGTGTGTTGTGGGGCCGGTCAGGGTCGTGTACCAGCAGACTAGGCTGGTAGTGAGGGCCGAGGGCGGCGTGGCTGTGAGGGGCTGAGCGAGGGACTGGGATGCAAGGCTGCCATTCTGAGGACTATCGTCTGCTGGTGCGGGAAACACTGGCACATCATGGGTGATGTACGTCCAGCTGGCGGACCTCATCCCACGCCTGGCAAGAATATTTCCTCACGTTTTATAAAGACGTTTTTGAGATGAATGACGTAATATACGTGAACGAAAATAATGAATAATGGGTTTTTGTTTAATTTTGTACATTTAAGCAACATTTTATAAATGAATGACAGAAAGGAGCCGTCTAAGCGACTTTGGGTTGGCAATAATTTGTAGGAAGTGCATGGACGAATATCATTGTCTTGTGACGAATGATGGTGATCTTTGTCACTGGAAAATGTTTTTAATAGGTGGAGGGTGGCGTCGCTAGCGTCCCTCATTATATGACTGACTAGGTGGAAGCCGTACCCAGCGTGTGGCAAGGATGCATTCAGCGGTGGATGACGAGTGGAGAATTTTGAACAGTACCTTAGTTCCGCAAGACCAGAATAATAATGATAATAATTGCGAGGTAATGAAATGTGAAGGTTGTGAAGGATCGAGCCAAGATGTCTCACCAGCGTAATCCCTACCAACATTAATCCCTGGTTCAGTAAGGTCGGTTTCAAAACGAAGTATAACGAGTAGGGTCCGGCAGCCACCGTGTTCTGGTTGTGGTGTGTGAAGGTGTGTGAGCACATGAGCCGTCATGAACCAGCTCACTTCATGGTTAGCAGTGTAGGGAAGTGACGGGAGAAATATTGTGGCTAATCATGGTGTACAGGTTGGTATGGACGATACTTTTGTATCCATTTGTTTTTATATCAAGTATAAGATAAACAGATGAACATGAATACAGTTGTTATCGTTCACAACAGAAATATGAAGATGATACGTGGCTCATCCTCCGTCTCTCTGTTAACTAGACTGAAATCAATAGTCTCCCTTCTCATTAATCCTGCCGGCACCAGCGGCCCGGTGTTGGTGTTCTCCCTCTGTTCTGTAGCTATTATTGTGGCCGTTGTTGTCGTGAGGCGTCTGCCATGTGTCGCCATCCTCAAGGTCAGCACCCCAGGCACGCTGCTGCTCGGTGGAGGTCGGCCACTCGAGCACTGGCTGTCCTGGAATACAGCGATATACATTTTAATAACAGAATAGCTAAGATTAAATTCATTATACCTGTACTGTATTTTTGAAGACCATAACTTTCATAGAAAACGTGCGTTGTGGCATTATATACCTCTGCGTAATAACGAACGGCATCGTTGGTGTGACTGAGGGCTGTTGCCAGTCTGACTCCGTCGGAGGAGGGCGGGGAGAGGCTGGGGCTGGGGTACTTGGAAGGCCGAGGGAAGGGCGGCATAGCCAGAGCCGGGGCAGGACGGTGGGCTAAAGATCGAGAGGCGGGGAGGTGAAGGGCCGGATGATCATGGTTTTGGAGCTGGATATATGGGATGACGAGCTGGCCTGGGACGAAGGACGAATAGGATGAAGGGCTAACACGGGACGAAGTGATGATGAGGGATAGGGTTGAACGATTGAGATGAAGGGCTGTAGCGAAACGCGGGTGGCAGGTAGTGCAGTATTGGTTGGCTGGAGGGACTGTGAGAAACAGGCGGGTTTGAGCTGCATTTGACCGACCTTCCTGTGTGGCAGCCTGTGGTGTGATGTGGTGACGTTATGTGGAACTCGTGCTGCTCTGCTCTGCCTGTCCTCCTGTTGAATTGTGATGTGAGGAACAGTCTGCTTGAGATGTTGATAATGATGTATAACAACTCTCGTATTTGTCAGAATCATGTCCCAGGTACTGTTGCATGTGGTTGCATCTGTCATGCCAAGTGCGACCCGTCCGTCGCTGTTGTCTTGTGCAACGCAATATGTCTGTCGTTCTGCCCCGGGGGAATCTCCACCATAATGTTGTTTCCCTATTCATTTTCATGTGTGGTGAGGTGTGATGAAATTCGTACGGAGCACGTATCATAATAGTCTTCTTAATTAAGGCAAAATCTGTATTGGTTTTGTACATCATTGTGTTGTGGCGAGTGGAGGGTTCTAAACGAGTGCATTAACTGAATATTTCAGTCAGTAAGTACCACATGTCAACATAAAGTGTTACTTGCTACAGGCTACACTGTTTCATGCAAACCCACTACTACTCTCTCGTCTTCCCCTTAGTGTAAGTTGTAAATCCTACATCGTGTTCTCTGTATAATATGATGTCAGTGTTCCTGAAACTTGTACCTTCTACTTTTCCTCAGTCAGGAAGCGACATATTGAAGGCATCTTGATAGCATTGGAGGGTACGAGTCCCTGGTTACTACTTACATTTTTATGAGATATTCCACAGCTCCTGAGGACTGGCTGCCAGAGTTGTGTGAAAGGTTCCCTGCTACCGTGTCTTGTGCTTCGTGTGTTGACCCAATCCATCAACTTTCCAAACTTGGGGTTTTCCTCTTCCTCCATATCTCGGCCATGAGGTAGCTTCACAACTCTGTCCTTTTATTCCCATTTTTCTTTCAGTTCCGTGTATGTCTTACAAGGTTGTGCTATGCCTCTGAAGGTTAGGTTCTAGGTTGTAGTGAGGTTCATGTGGTGAGTCTCCACACGTTGTGTATAGCCGTGCTGTTGCCACATTAGGGAGTAAGATGTTGTATTTCGCATGTTCATGACATGCACGTTTGTGGAGTTCAAGAAACAATGACTGACCATGAAGCGCAGCTGCCATGCCTTAGCCAAATTTACCATTAACGTGGGTGCTGAGGTGTCCAGCTGCCCCACCCGCCGACCACACTGTACATAGCACCAGTCCCGGGGCGTAAGACCCATACACTTTAGTTTACATTTACCAGGTCTACACCTGCCACGTCTTCCCGTATGATCAGCTCGACACTCTTTAGGGGTTCGTAAGATCGTCATCATATCGACCATTTATCTTGCATCTTAGTGTTTGGTTGTGTGTTTTGTGTTCTATGTAGTACGAGGTCTAACCAGACATTTCATTCCCTGTAATCACTCTCCCCACACATGCCCGTGCCGCCATTATCGAGCAGACTCCGTGTTGCAGGAGTGAGGCTGGGGTTGGCGGTGTCCGCTCATGGCAGAATGTCATGGCTTGCTTCAGCTGTCGCCGCTCATGGGAGCGGTGTGGGCTGGCGACAAGCCTCGTGATGATGTACATGAGGTGAGTGTCTGTCTCTACAACATAGGAATGGTAAAGCTGCACATTAACCAAACTCTTGTACGATGTTGTAGTGGACGTGTGTGGCTGGCATGTGCCCAACGCTGGGTCAGGCCGCCGTCCTGCGACTCAGGAGGGTATTCGTCGCCTCAACCACCGTCATCACACGATTGGTCATACAGTCTCACATAATGCCATCTGCTGTCCACTGTACCAGTTTTTTGATGTATTTGAATATATTCTCTCTCTCTCTCTCTCTCTCTCTCTCTCTCTCTCTCTCTCTCTCTCTCTCTCTCTCTCTCTCGTGGGGGACAGTGTAGGGGTTAGGCGGCATGGTTAGAGGTGTGGTTGGGTGGGAGGGAAGGATGGTAAGTAGGTTATAAGGCCTGCAGGCTGCCATGTAGGGTACAACATGATGCTGCCACTTGATTTTTTGGAGGGGCAGGACGGGCTGGACTGAGAGGCTGCTCGGGCAGTTGAGTGGGGGGGCGAAGGACAGGGGCAGGACGGTGCTGCTGTAGGGGCTGGGCGTGGGGAGGAGGAGGAGGAGGAGGGAGGGGGGGGATAGAGTGAAGGGGTAGAGCAGGACGGTGGTGGTGGTGGAGGGACGGGTGGTGGTGGTGGTGTGGCAGGGCTGGGAAAGGTAGCGATTGATCGTGTGTGTCGATCCGTCTTACCATTGTCAAGATATTGGTACGCTGCCCGACTCCCTCTCATCTTTCTTTACTCTTTCTCCTCCTCCACCTCTCCTTTTTAACCCTCCTCGTCTCTCTCTTTCATCTTTTCTCTTCCCTGCCATTGTTCTTGGTATCTCCCATCCTGCTTGTCCCGCCCAGTGCTATATCTCGCCCTCATGGCCTTCACCAAGACCATCGTCTTTCTCTCTCCCTCAGTCCTCACTATCACTAGCATATTACTCCCTCAGTCCTTATCATCACTATCAACTGTTTCTCCCTCAGTCCTCACCATTACTAGCATGTTTCTCCCTCAGTGTCCTTCCATCACTAGCGTGTTTCTCCCTCGGCGTCCTTCACCATCACTAGCATGTTTCTCCCTCAATCCTTCACCATCCTTAGCATATTTCTCCCTCAATCCTTCACCATCACCAGCATGTTTCTCCCTCAATCCTTCACCATCACTAGCATGTTTCTCCCTCAATCCTTCACCATCACTAGCATGTTTCTCCCTCAATCCTTCACCATCACTAGCATGTTTCTCCCTCAATCCTTCACCATCACTAGCATGTTTCTCCCTCAGTCCTTCACCATCACTAGCATGTTTCTCCCTCGGCGTCCGTAAGGGACATTGGTCTCTTTTTCTGGCTTTGTCTGCTTTCCTGCCACACTGGTGTCTGTTGGTTCCTCCTTGTTCCGTCCCGCCGCTGTTCTCCGCTCCTGCCCCTTCTCGACACACCTCTCTTTCCCTCTCTCTCATCAGCTTTACTATTGGTCTTTCATTTCACCCGTGTGTGTGTGTGTGTGTGTGTGTGTGTGTGTGTGTGTGTGTGTGTGTGTGTGATTACTATTATGTTTTACGAGGAGAGTTTTACATTTACCTATGTATGTATGTATATATATATGTATGAAGTCTTTACTACTCTGTATGTATGCACACACACACAATCCCCAGCTAAGCTAGGTCCTTTACACTTTCTCTATTAGTTCTCTGTTCGTTTAGATGTGGTGACCAAACTTTACAAGCATATTCTAGTTTTGGCCAAATGTATGATGTGAACAGCTTGCTGATATGTTTCTTTTCCACGTACTTCAGTGCGATCCTGTCATGTCTCCCGAACTGTTTGCCAAATATGGGACTCTGGCGACCGGTTAGGGACAGTGTCTTCCCCCAGGGCGACCGGTTAGGGACAGTGTGAGCCCCCAGGGCGACCGGTTAGGGACAGTGTCTGTCCCCAGGGCGACCGGTTAGGGACAGTGTCTGTCCCCAGGTCTCTCTCACACCCAGACTCCTGCCTCATATATCCTGCTGGATGATATTAGTATGGAAGCTTTTTCTCTCCGTGCGATCCCTCCTTATTACTGAACATCGCCTCTGGTTGAGCAGCTTCATCAATCATGTATCAGACTTAAGTCTAGAGTCCTCAGGGTCCGCTCGTAACTTGATGCAATCTTGCACACTTTTCGATTCCCTTGTGACCTTTGCATCATCAGGAAACATATTCAGGTTGGAGTCCATAGCTTGCTGGCAGGTTTTTCACATAGATCAAGTGGAGTGATGGTCACAGAAGAGAATCGTGTGTGTGTAGCCCTTCCTGCCATGCTAGTCCTTCTTAGCCACACTGTCTTCACCCAGCAGTGGCCTATGTTTCACATTTTGTGTATTCTTCGCTTGACTATGGTTTCTGCTCTCTCTCTCTCTCTCTCTCTCTCTCTCTCTCTCTCTCTCTCTCTCTCTCTCTCTCTCTCTCTCTCGTCCTGACAGTGGCCTCTGTTTTCCACTCTGTCTCTCCCCGACATTGACAGCTATTTCACCTCTTCTGTTCCTTTCCGACAGAGGTCTCTGTATCCCCTTGTCTGTGTCTTCCCAGCAGTGGTGTCTGTATCCCCTTGTCTGTGCCTTCCCAGCAGTGGTGTCTGTATCGCCTTGTCTGTACCTTCCCAGCAGTGGTGTCTGTATCCCCTTGTCTGTACCTTCCCAGCAGTGGTGTTTGTATCCCCTTATTTGTTCTTCCCCGGCAGTGGTGTGTGTGTGTGTGTGTGTGTGTGTGGTGTTTGTGTGTGCCTCCCCGGCAGTGGTGTGTTGCTCCTCAGCAGTGGTGTGTGTGTGTGTGTGTATGTGTGTTCTTCCCCGGCAGTGGTGTATGTGTTTGTTCCTCCCCGGCAGTGGTGTGTGTGTGTATGTGTGTGGTGTGTGTGTGTGTGTGTGTGTGTGTGTGTGTGTGTGTGTGTGTGTCTGTGTGTTTTCCTCCCCGGCAGTGGTGTGTGTGTGTGTGTGTGTGTGGTGTGTGTGTGTGTGTGTGTGTGTGTGTGTGTGTGTGTGTGTGTGTGTGTGTTTTCCTCCCGGCAGTGGTAGGCCGTGCTGTCGTCCAGCGAGGCTCTGCTCTTGACATGTTCCCACTTTATCCTGTGGCTGTTGGCTGGGGTGTGGTGCATCCATGACCTTTGACTTGGTTGCTCCCACGTGTGTATGAGCCGTGCTGCGTGCTGACCTCCCACCCACTCTCGCAGCCCGAGCTCCACCTCTGGTAACCTCAGCCTTACAAAGGCATACTTGGTGGTCTACTTCCTAGCCAGTGCTTTGAGCCTACTGCCTGACCGACTGGTGTGTAGTGACGTGCAGAAATGTTGACTAAGTCAGGTATGTTTACTGTGCAACATCTTACTGTCCAGGAGTTGTCTTTTGACGACCCTGTCGTGCATTATAGACGGCCCTGACACATTACAGTGGCCAGATCATATGAACACAAGCCGTCCCGTACTGTTCCCTTATGATGCCGCTGGTTGGTTATTACAGGACCGGACTTGTTGTTTTAATCAAGAATTTGTGGTTGGCTGGTTTGGTGAATAGATACGTAGTTTTGATTTGCTTATGGAACTATATTATTTCTGTATGAATAATGGGATAATAAGTAAGTCAGAATATTTTATGTCCATAAAAGATATTCCTTCTTCCTGGTGTGGAGAACAGTTCACCTTCCTTGTACCCAGGGTGGAATTAGATGTCTTTCTGTATCATTAACTGCTATTGTGTCTCCCAAACCATTCCTTTCCATCCGCCATGAGGTTGTTTCCCTCTCTCTATTCTCCAGATATTATTGCTTCACTACTTTCAGGATGTCAGCATGTGTCCCAGCAGTATGCGATTGGCCGCTACTTCGCATACTGCCTAATGATGTTTGGCATTTATGATTCCCTCTTTTTTCCTTGCACATGAGAACAGTGGGATTGTTTTTATTTTTATGATTTCCTCTCTTGTAAGTTTCCATTCGTAAGAGTCAGTTCAACAAACACCCGAGGATCTCAAATTAATTCCTGCTTTATTATTACGTATAAGCTTATTCCTGTTCTGATGCCATTCAGGCAAGGGCTCAGGCATGTCGGGCTTGGAAACACTTCCCTTCCTCCGACTCGCATTCATCATTTATCACCGCCCTTAATTATTGCAAGTACGTTATGTGTGAGGCAAAGCGTTCCTTTATTCAAACAAAGTGTGATAACCTCTCTTCGTCATCCACTAATAGGTCTCTCTGTTCTCTTGCTAAGGACATCGCTGTAATCTTCTGTCGCTCTACCTTCCTTCTCTTTGTTTTGACGGTAATACAGCTGTCCCTGCCGTCGACAAAGCAACTCTCTTTGGTTCCCGTTCTCCTCTGACACGCTACCTTGGATGACTCGAACATTCCTTCACCCCGTGATGATCCTAATGGCATCCATCCCCATGTACTGAGTGTGCCTACATACTTGCACCTGTGCTTGCTCTCTTCCATTTCTGTTTAAAACTAGAACTTTTCCTTCCTTTTGGAAGCTTGCGTTGATACATCCCATCCCTTAGAAGGGTAACGGTTCCAAGCTCTCGAACTATCGTCTCGTTGCTTTGATATGTACCCTTTCCCAAAGTCTTTAAATCGCTCGTCAACTCCCATATCCTTCAAGATTTTGAATCACATCATGAATCTGATCATCAATATGGCTTACGTAAGGCGAGATTCACTGGTGATATTTTTTCCTATTTTACTCATGTCTGGTCATCATCCCTGAAAGATTTTGGGTAGTCCTATGTATTTGTCCCTGACATCTAAAGATTCTGTTTCTTCCCACACTTCTCTGTCTTATATCATCTGTTTCTACCCATACTTATTTAACGATTTGACATCGGGGTTTCATCTCTAAGCTCCCTTCTTTTAGCTTCCCTTCCTCGCTTTGCTCCCTTATCTCTGGCTTCCTCTCCTGCCGATCTATATCAGTGCTTGTTGATGGATCAGCCTTTCCCCCTTTCTCCATCAACGTTGATGTATCTCAGGGTTTTCTCCTATCCCCTATACTTTTTTTTTTCTTTTTTTATCAATGATTTCATCTATTCTACAAATGACCAAATGCACTCATACTCTGACGACTTAACGTTGCATTCCTCGTTCATCCCTCAGTTTTGATCCTTCTTCTCTCACATGATCTGTATCTGGTCTTGAAACAACTTCCTCGATAAACTCAGACTTGGACAAGGTATCTCAATGGCATAAACAAAATCAGGTTAAATTGAAGACCCAGTTCCTGTCCATCTCTCGAACGGAAACTCCTTACTACTTTCCTATCTCCTGTGATGGTTCTGTAATTCCACCTCCTGACTCAATGAACTTAGTTGGCATTACCCTAGCATCCACTCCTTCTTGGATACCTCACATTACGGAAATAGCTAAGGCTGCCTCAAGTAAACTAGGAGTCTGTTTTGTTTGCCGAAATTTCTATTCTTCTGGACAATTACTCTTTTTATACAAAGTCTTGATTTGTCCTTGTATGGAGTATGCAGCTTTCACATCTGGGGTGATTGTAGCTTTGCATCGGAACTCGACAGAGTTGAGTTAAAAGCAACCCGACTTTATAAACTCTACTAGACTAACTTTTTAATTTGATTCGCTTGCCTTTCGCCGCGATGTTGGTTCACTTTCCCTCTTCTATAGGTATTACTTTGATTTTTGCTCCCGAGAGCTGGCTGCTTGTGTGCCCCTACCATTAGGTAGACAATGCAACGATTTAGTAAAAGCACCTGTCATCTACATCCAGACATACATGACCACAGCCATACAGCTCTTTGATGGCCCGCCAATCGAACGTATACCTAATGCCATTTTCGTACAGATGGGACACATTATTGACGCCACAAGCTGCCGAGTCCGCCATCTCTGGACAGGATGAACGCGGCGCTGATCTACCTGGTCCTCGGTTACGGTCAGAGAGAATCAGACGAGCCCAACCTGACCTCCACTTCACATCAGGAATATAGCGGTCTCGCCGGGCAAAGCGTAGTGTATTTAGTGATGGACTTTCTATGTCCCTACCTCGTTTGATATTGTTCTTTTGTGTGTCCTCAACTGTCAAGTTTTTCTTTATTTCTGATTCTGTGTTTTGTATTTAGATTGTAACTTAAACTATCTTTCAGTATATTGTTAATTTGTTCCGCTTTTAGTGTTTTCTCGTACTTTTATGTTGTGTACAGTTTTTTTTTTTTTTGCGAGTGTTTCTTTTTATATTTTGTTTGCGTTTTATATCATATGCAAGTTTTGTGACGCAGTTTTTTCTTTTTTTCTGCTTCTTTTAGATTCCTGATGGTGCCTCTTTGAAGGCGAAAGTTTCATTGAAATAAAATGCGCAACTTTGGACAGCTGGTGTTTGAGCGCGCGCGCGCGCGCACACACACACACACACACACACACACACACACACACACACACACACACACACACACACACACACGATATTGCAAATAACTGACGTGATTCAAGAAATTTATGAAAGAAATTGTACACAAGACTAACATTACATGGGAAGAAGTATTTACTATTAATAAGTAACTGCCAGCTGATAATTTTTTCTGGATAGATTTAAGTGTAGCCATCATGCTGACTATGTTGCTCATAAACAGTTTGGAGAAGTGCTTAAGACACACAGCAATGCCTGAATCAGTCAAACAGGGATGGTTTCATGAGCCAAGGCGAGAAAAATTAGACCATCCAGTTAAACCAGGTAAGGGTAGCAAGCCTACCCCATATCTAACTCAGAAGACACATGACCATCGCGGTAGCAGAGACGAGAAAGGAAAGGGAAAATGAGTCCGGAAATATAAGAGTGATTCTGGAGACACCAGACGGAGCCTGACAGTGACACTACTGCCAGTATGGGTCATGTTCGAAAGGTTATCCTCACAATATACCACAAGGTAAGGCGAAGAAAGTTGAAGACGTTGTCAGGGGACATGAGAAACGCCAGAGAACACTAGGGTTGGCCATACTGAATTTAACTGTCAGGGAACTCTACACCAAAATAGAGGTTAGATACTGTAATTGTTGGTGCACATAAGGTGGACAGTGTGAGGGAGGAGAAGCAAGATCTACCCATTGATTCTAAGAGCTGAAGATAACGACACAGCAGAGGTTATGGAAGACGACCTGGAGTATGGGGGATCTGATGCAGGTGCTCTTTTGAAGAAGGCTAATGAGGAGGGACTCTGAGGCACGGCAGTCAAGGACACACGTGTCACTTTAGATGGAAGACTTAAGATGGCTCAGGTCGTTCAAGAGAGTTGAGCGGCGATGAAAAGGAACATTTTTTGATAAGTGTAACAATAAGGAGGACATGGCAAGTCTGCGGGAGATACTGAACCGTTCGACAACGACACATTGAACGAAATTACACAAAGGAAGATGAAAACACACGTGTGTGATGAGCTTGGGGCTGGGAGAGTGACCGTCTTCCCAGCAAGGAAAGCTACAGCAGGGGAGGATGTCAGACCTACTTGACGCGGTGGACATGACGGATGGAAGTTAAGATGTAACACAACTCAGGAGGAGGAGGGGGATCACGAGCCTGATGCTGCGGGGAAGGCCATCAAGGGTCACATTTGACATGGAATTGAGAGGTGCAGGCAGTAACCAGGACGTAAAAGAGGTTAAGGGACTGTTTGGAGAGAGAGAGAGAGAGAGAGAGAGAGAGAGAGAGAATAGTTAGAGGAGAAAAACTAGGACTCTGATCATGTCAGAGGGAAGAATAACATTCCCACTTTTACCAGCGGAAAACCAGAAGTATAGAGTAGAAAACTGGCTGAGGCTGAAGATTCACTGTACAGGTGGTGTTGCAGCAGACGATACGAACCAGAATTAATGGATTGTTTCAGAGAAAGTGACCCAGTTGTTGTTGTTGTTGTTGTTGTTGCTGTTGTTGTTGGGGTGCCGGAGACAAAAAAAAAATCAAATGAGCTCAAGTCAAACCTAATGTGTCCAGAGGGTTACACCATATCAAGAAGGGACAGAGGTATGTAAAGGAGTGGAGAGGGGAAGTGACCCTCTTAATTAGAAACAGACTTGAGTTCTGGAAATATTGGCAGATAGCCCGTTCAGGCAGTACATAATGGGAAGGGTAACGTGAGGAAAGAGTTGTATGGCGGTGATGATCATTCTTAAATCCTCCCGAGAATTGTAATGAACCAGAACAAATATACATCAAAGACGATGAACACATGAAGCAGTGAACCACACAACAAATGTACATCAAAGACAGTGAAGATGAACACATGAAGCAGTGAACCACACAACAAATATACATCAATGACAGTGAAGATGAACACATGAAGCAGTGAACCACACAACAAATATACATCAATGACAGTGAAGATGAACACATGAAGCAGTGAACCACACAACAAATATACATCAATGACAGTGAAGATGAACACATGAAGCAGTGAACCACACAACAAATATACATCAAAGACAGTGAAGATGAACACATGAAGCAGTGAAAGATTAAAGACAGTGAAGATTAACACATGAAGCAGTGAAACACACACGTTAAGATATGGGAACGTTTTGATGGTGGGGATTTTCATTTATAAATAGATGGACAATGATGATGACCAGATTTCCATGGAAACAGAAGTTCTTAAGATTATGTATACAGAAAAATTACCCGTACCAGCATGTCAGTAAGCACTGTAGAATCAGAGGGGCTGATACATCATCATTTTGGAATAAAATTTTCATACAAATTACCTGAGAAATGGAGAATATCCAAGATAATACACCGTCTGGAAAAGTGATAACGTAATACTTTTATTATTATTATTATTATTATTATTATTATTATTATTATTATTATTACTAGGATGTAAAAGGAACAGAGATGAAACTAGACTTATGTATGGTTGTAGTCATTGCTAGGAACAACAGAGGACTTGACGATTTTTGTGAGAGCACGTAGGACGAAATGGAGTTGATTATCCAGGAAGCAGGGCAGGCTGGAGGAAGGTTGTGTGAAGCTTACAGTGAAGGAGTAAGAACCTGGGGAACTTTAGCTTCAGATATAGAGGTAATGTTATACAAGAGAGGAATGTAGATCGATGAAAGATCTGAGAAGATGATGAACGAGCGTAGGGATGCACTGTTACCTGACTGGTGCCATGAAGGTTCTAAGAACAAGGCCAAGAGTCGAGTTAAACGAGATGGAAGCAGTGAGTAAAGATGGCCAGGTTCTTGTTGTGGAGGGTGTAGGTACTTAGGGAGGGAAGATTCGATGTGCCATACCTCCTGCTGGTGATGCTCACTCTGTCTGATACCAGCTCTGACGTACCATCAGATCCTATTGTAAAAAAAGAAAGGGGAGGAGGGGGGCTGTTAGGGGGCGCCCCGTCTCTAGAACATTTATCACTGTCATAGAACTTTTTCATTTGTTGTTTGACGTTTAGATTTACAGTTTCCAAATACATTCTTGCATTTATCCACCCCACCACTCACACAGTAAATTACTTCCGTAAATCATTGGACAATTTTTCATACGTTTCATGTTATGTTCCCTGGTTGTTGTGTGTTGTGAAGAACTGTTCACTGACCGTCATTACTCTGGTGGAAATATTTAAAGGTTGTGATCAGGTCACACCTCAGTCTTTTTTTTTTTTCCTTGGTGGGCGAACTTATGGCCCTCCAACTCTGCATTCATAATTCTGGTACCTTCTTTGCTGCTTTCTTCTGGACCTTCTCTATCAGCGCTTCGTACTTCTTGGGGTTCGGTGACCAGACTTTTGAAGTAGTATGTCCTAGTTCCAGCCTTATAAAAGATGTGAACACCTTACTGAAAATTATTTTATCCACGACCGTAAAAACTATTATTATTGTGTTTGTGTGTGTGTGTGTGTGTGTGTGTGTGTGTGTGTGTGTGTGTGTGTGTGTGTGTGTGTCAGTCCTATTGCCCGTTACACTGTATGGGGAGTGAGTTTTACACTCGTAGGACCCGGTCTCTATGTGTGTGTGTGTGTGTGTGTGTGTGTGTGTGTGTGTAATTCATTAGGCGTTTGTGCGGTAAGTAATTATCAGTGTGTACAGTACAGTACGGTACGTGTCAATGAAGTCATTACTGCAGTGTTGACACTCGCGGGCTAAGGTTCACTTGGGCGTTAGTGGCAGCTGTAATGATTATCATCGTGTGTGTCGTCGTGTTAGTATGGTGGAGGTGGCTGGCTGGTCCACCCGCTCGGCCCTCCTGCTGCCTTCCCCACACCAGGTCATATAGGATCATACTGTATGATGGATGGTACTGTATGGTGGGTGGTACTGTATGGTGGGTGGTACTGTATGTTGGATGGTACCGTATGTTGAGTGGTACTGTATGGTGGGTGGTACTGTATGGTGGGGGTGGTACTGTATGGTGGGTGGTACTGTATAGTGGGGGTGGTACTGTATGGTGGGGGTGGTACTGTATGGTGGGGGTGGTACTGTATGGTGGGGGTGGTACTGTATGGTGGGTGGTACTGTATGGTGGGTGGTACTGTATGGTGGGGGTGGTACTGTATGGTGGGGGTGGTACTGTATGGTGGGTGGTACTGTATAGTGGGGGTGGTACTGTATGGTGGGTGGTACTGTATGGTGGGTGGTACTGTATGGTGGGGGTGGTACTGTATGGTGGGGGTGGTACTGTATGGTGGGGTGGTACTGTATGGTGGGGGTGGTACTGTATGGTGGAGGTGGTACTGTATGGTGGGGGTGGTACTGTATGGTGGGTGGTACTGTATGGTGGGTGGTACTGTATGGTGGGTGGTACTGTATGGTGGGGGTGGTACTGTATGGTGGGGGTGGTACTGTATGGTGGGGGTGGTACTGTATGGTGGGTGGTACTGTATGGTGGGGGTGGTACTATATGGTGGGTGGTAATGTATGGTGGGGGTGGTACTGTATGGTGGGGGTGGTACTGTATGGTGGGTGGTACTGTATGGTGGGTGGTACTGTATGGTGGGGGTGGTACTGTATGGTGGGGGTGGTACTGTATGGTGGGTGGTACTGTATGGTGGGGGTGGTACTATATGGTGGGTGGTAATGTATGGTGGGGGTGGTACTGTATGGTGGGGGTGGTACTGTATGGTGGGTGGTACTGTATGGTGGGTGGTACTGTATGGTGGGTGCTACTGTATGGTGGGGGTGCTACTGTATGGTGGGGGTGGTACTGTATGGTGGGGGTGGTACTGTATGGTGTTATCAAAGCTCAGAACTTTTTCTTGATTGTTGGATTCATTGTGTGATTGGCTGGTCGTGCAGTAGATTAGGTTGTTTGTGTTGGTGGTTGTTTGTTGTGATTGTTGATTATAACGAAGTAGTTATGGAGGCGGTACATGATCAGATCTCTCATCATCATGTAGTGGGTCAGGGTCGTTATTATTGTTACTTTGTGATGTTAAGAGTCAGGTTGAACTGTTCCTTAGTTACTGGTCTTCCTTAATGAAGATCAAGTGGTAACGTTGGTAGGGTTATTGTGAAGTGGTCCGTGTGGTAGTTAGCGTCATTTTGTGTGAATCAAGTCGACACAAGAGCAGAGATGATGCACATTGTATGAGGGGGGGAAATGTCAGGTGCTCCCGTGTGTACACCAGTCTACCTATTGTGGCAAGAGAGGCGCACAGCGTGAACACCTCCTGCACCTTTACTGAAAAATGACTGCGAGAGTTTGCAGTAAATTGTGCCGGACCAGCGGTGTTCCGTAGTACATCATAAGACCTGCAGGAGCCAACAGCCCTAAGGACCAGGTCTTCACGAGGGCTGCCTGGGGTATGTGGGGAGTATGTAGCTCCCAGGGTCGAGGTGCACCCTAATATTTGTTCATCATGATATGTACAACGCTGATGATGGTTGATCTTGTACGTGATGTATTACCTGTTTGGGTTCATGGTTTGTTGTTGACCGTGGACGACAAAATGGTTTTATCTTGTGAAGTGCGTCCGGGACGGTGGCTCACCATCATCACGGGAAGACACACACTCGAGGACCGACCTGCCCAGCAGACCGTCCGCTACATTGTTCCTCTGGATCATACCACGAGATCAATGTTGTTGTTGTTGTTGTTGTTGCTGTATTTGCAAACTAGAACCAGACCAGGTGTGCTCACCTGGCTCGCTCCGGAGATTGCTTCCGCCGCATACATATACATACATCTATATACATGTATATATAGGAAACACGATCTTCGTGTTCCATTTTCCTTGTGGCTGCTATCATATTCCTGAATCACATGCTCTTTAGTGATTTATCTGCAGATATATATATATATATATATATATATATATATATATATATATATATATATATATATATATATATATATATAATATTATTATTATTTAGCCCAGGATGCCCTATCCGTGGCTCCTACATTTTCAAGCTGCGCTTCAGTCGAGAGTAAGGAAATGATGGCCTGGTGTGGAGGAGCGAGAAGGTCCCGGCCAGATGATAGTAGTCATTTTCCTCCATGGATGATGATGACGTAGTCTCGCCAGAGGTGACCTCCTGCTGGCTGGCTATACCCAGCCGGTGGAGGACCTCAGAGTATGTAGTATATATGTTGGCATATGTGAGTCTAGGAAAGTGAATACTCGGGTTAGGTTATGTGTTGCGTTGATGCATGTGTGTGTCTGTGGTGTGTGTGTTAGTTGTCACTGTAGTGTTCGTATGTCCTGGTTCATGTAAGGTATGGATTCTTCCGTTGTCACTGTAGTGTTCGTGTGTCCTGGTTCATGTAAGATATGGATTCATCCGTTGTCACTGTAGTGTTCGTGTGTCCTGGTTCATGTAAGATATGGATTCATCCGTTGTCACTGTAGTGTTCGTATGTCCTGGTTCATGTAAGATATGGATTCTTCCGTTGTCACTGTAGTGTTCGTATGTCCTGGTTCATGTAAGATATGGATTCATCCGTTGTCACTGTAGTGTTCGTATGTCCTGGTTCATGTAAGATATGGATTCATCCGTTGTCACTGTAGTGTTCGTATGTCCTGGTTCATGTAAGATATGGATTCATCCGTTGTCACTGTAGTGTTCGTATGTCCTGGTTCATGTAAGATATGATTCATCCGTTGTCACTGTAGTGTTCGTATGTCCTGGTTCATGTAAGATATGGATTCATCCGTTGCCTCATACTTAAAGCGTAGATGATAACAGTTAATAACCCCTCCACCTGACGAAGCACTCTGGAAAACAACGTATTTCTTGGAAACTTTTATTTTTCTTTTGGTTGTTTCGTATTTAGCTTCATCATGCAGATGTTTCTTCAAGTGGTTAATGGGGCTTGTTAATAATGGGTTATTATGTAGTTAGCTTCATCATGGTAATGGTTTATGACGTACTTAGTGAGGTTCCTCACGTCTTGTGTCTACGTGTCTTGTATGGGTGGGTGTTAGTCATGTTCGTGTGTGCTGTAGATAGATCGTTCGTGTGACTTACGTACCTGGGTTGATGTGACGAGAGGAGAGGCGTGCAGGGGATATCCGGGCTGGGATATATGATGTGTGTAGACGTACATTATGACAGGATTATAGAGATAAGGTAACAACCTTATCTCTATAATCCTGTCATAATGTATGTGTTTCATGGTGTTGGAAGGTTCATCATGTTAGCATAATGTGTGCCAGAGGGAGATTTGTAGATATCTGAAGTGTTATCTTGTTAGTTGATGTAATCTGAGATTATCAAGTGGATATATTTTGGTTTGTCTGGTTATATTGATATTCGTTCGTTATACATCTTGACTTGTCTGACACAGACGGAGTTTAGTGGTTTAATATGTACTTAGCTTGGTTTATCATGTGGTTAGAATTAGTTTGGGTTATTGAATGGTTAGATTCATCCTTAGGAAATAAAGTTTATTGTGTAGTACTTTTTCATCATGTGTCGGGATCCATCATGTTGATCTAATGAGAAGGTTTATCATCGTCTTGTCTTAAAAGGTAATTTTGTATTGATTTTAGTTATTCATATCCTTTACCTTGTATTTAGATTTGTCAGACGATGGTTTGGTATGGAGTTACATTTATGTTGTTGGTTATTATGTTAGATTCATCATGATAGTGGTTTGTGGTGGTGGTAGGACCAGCGTCTGATGTTGTAGTTGTGGTGGTGATGGTGGTAAGAGCAGCCTCTGATGTTGTAGTTGTGGTGGTGATGGTGGTAAGAGCAGCCTCTGATGTTGTAGTTGTGGTGGTGATGGTGGTAAGAGCAGCCTCTGATGTTGTAGTTGTGGTGGTGATGGTGGTAAGAGCAGCCTCTGATGTTGTAGTTGTGGTGGTGATGGTGGTAAGAGCAGCGTCTGATTTAGTTGTGGTGATGGTGGTAAGAGCAGCGTCTGATGTAGTTGTGTTGATGGTGGTAAGAGCAGTGTCTGATGTTGTAATTGTGGTGGTGATGGTGGTAAGAGCAGCGTCTGATGTAGTTGTGGTGATGGTGGTAAGAGCAGCGTCTGATGTTGTAATTGTGGTGGTGATGGTGGTAAGAGCAGCGTCTGATGTTGTAATTGTGGTGGTGATGGTGGTAAGAGCAGCGTCTGATGTTGTAGTTGTGGTGGTGATGGTGGTAAGAGCAGCGTCTGATGTTGTGGTGGTGATGGTGGTAAGAGCAGCCTCTGATGTTGTAGTTGTGGTGGTGATGGTGGTAAGAGCAGCGTCTGATTAGGTTGTGGTGATGGTGGTAAGAGCAGCGTCTGATGTTGTAATTGTGGTGGTGATGGTGGTAAGAGCAGCCTCTGATGTTGTGGTACTGGTAGTGGCAGGACCAGCGTCTGATGTTGTGGTCGTAGTTGTGATGGTGGTAGGAGCAGCGTCTGATGTTATGGTTAATGTGTGTTGTTGTGTATCGTGCTGTGTGTGTTATCTTCCTTCATCAGTAAGGTTAAGTGTGTTGAGAGCCTCGCCTGGGGCCGGCCAGGTTCACCCTGAAGCTTGTGTTGAAGTATCAGGTGTGTCCTGGTCGTGGGGTTTGTCTTGTCTGTATTCTATACAGTTACCAAATAAGTCTCGGGAAAAACATTGCCTGGAACACATACGTCTTGGATGAAAGAAAGGAAGAACTTACAAAGAAAAATATAATAGATATCGTAGCTCCTTAGGTGTGTGAATACCTAACCTGCGGAAAACGCCTGCGACCTACCGTTTCATATTGCCATAACCTTGTGTGTGTGTGTGTGTGTGTGTGTGAGGGGAGGGTGCGGAATGTGCAGTTATTATTATAATCATAGTTAAGGTCTGAGTAGTGATGTTAGTAACCGATGATGGTGACTGATGTTAACCAAGGCTGTAAGATGTGGTAGGGCCAGACACAAACACTGACCACTGAGTACATGGTTAATGTAGACCACATCCTTCTATGTAAGACATTGTATGACAGCAGAGGTGGGGCCCCGCGTGTGTTACACCCCCTCCCGGTACAGGACAAATTGTGTTCATGACATACAAGTTACAGCACGCAGGTCAGCGTGAGGGGAGTCGACACACGGAGATTACACCGTGCTTAATTGATGACGTAATGTGTACTCGGCTCCTAAGCTGACAGCCATGCTTGGAGACAGACTGAGTCAGAGATGACGGGGTGCAACGTTGGTTAGGGACTTGATGAAGATATCTGGCGGGTAACACACGATCCTTCCCTCATGAGGTTATCCGTGTTCTCAGGAATGTAAGACTGTGGTTAGCATTCCAGAACGTACTGTGGGTCATCAGTTTGTGTAGGCGGGCGGGTTAGGTACCTTGGTGTTGATCACAGCGTGAGGAAAGACTGATCAGTGCTGGGGCTATTCTAGACTCGTTCGTTGACAGAATGTAAGGGAGGATGGCCAGTGTCCGGGGTTAATGGCCGAGTTAGCCAGGACTGTGACAGAAGAGGTATAGAGAGAGATTGAGTTTTTGCATTATTGCGTTAACCCGGGACACGTCTCTCCCACTCCCAGGTGATGAACGGGTCAGGACGAGAGAATCTCGTACTGGGGAAAGTGACCACAAGTTTGTCGAGTCAGAGTAGACGGAGTTAGAGATAGAATGAAGGAGAACGTTAATTGAGAGGAGAGTAAGAACACACGAGGGTAGTCGATCAGACAGAACGCTGAAGGTCATCCTAGATAAGATAAGATTAGAGAGCAGGAAGTGTGGCTGTGTCATCAACTGCCGCTGGGGACCGACCAGGCAAGAGAGGACGCTATGCTTTAGCCAAGACAGAGAAGCACAGAAGCCAAAACCAGGAAGTTTAGGAAGCCAAGTCCTGTAGGATGTTTACCAGATGTGTGTTGCCATGACGAAGATTCACCAGAATCCCAAACACTGGGTATAGTGGAGGGATCACCCACACCAGTACTACACATCCCGAACACTGGGTATAGTGGAGGATCACCCACCAGTACTACACATCCCGAACACTGGGTATAGTGGAGGGATCACCCACACCAGTACTACACATTTACACTGGGTATGGTGGAGGGATCACCCACACCAGTACTACACATTTACCCGTGAAAACCATATTGTTGATCTGACGTTAGCCTCCTCATCATGTTGCTGTAGCATTCATCACGTTCGTCTTGCAAATAATTTATCTTGATATTTAGGATTGTTATAGTGTTGACGTAGTTAAGTGTATGTGTTATATCTTCCTGACAAGATAATGACATTAATTACACATGTTTCATCCTGCAGGTAAGGCGTGTTCCCTGGCTGGCAGGCAGTTGTGCGCCACACCAGTAGCTCCTCAGGTAAGTGTGTCGCTGTTACAGGTGTCTCACACCCCTAACTCCTCAGGTGTGCCCCTCTCACAGCTGTACCTCACCAGTAGGTACTCAGGTGTGTCCCCTCTCACAGCTGTACCTCACCAGTAGGTACTCAGGTGTGTCCCTCTCACAGCTGTACCTCACCTGTAGGTACTCAGGTGTGCCCCTCTCACAGCTGTACCTCACCACTAGCTCCTCAGGTGTGCCCCTCTCACAGCTGTACCTCACCAGTAGGTACTCAGGTGTGCCCCTCTCACAGCTGTACCTCACCAGTAGGTACTCAGGTGTGCCCCTCTCACAGCTGTACCTCACCAGTAGGTACTCAGGTGTGCCCCTCTCACAGCTGTACCTCACCAGTAGGTACTCAGGTGTGCCCCTCTCACAGCTGTACCTCACCAGTAGGTACTCAGGTGTGTCCCTCTCACAGCTGTACCTCACCAGTATCAGATCATCAAAGCGGCACCCTGACAGTTGTCCCTGACTGGGGCAGTCATGTCAGTTTTCTGTAGATAAGAAATGAAGTGATTGAAGGTTACTGCTCTCTCTCTCTCTCTCTCTCTCTCTCTCTCTCTCTCTCTCTCTCTCTCTCTCTCTCTCTCTCTCTCTCTCTCTCCTTTCGTGATTACTTACTCGCATGGTACAAGACGAGATCACAGCGCTCGTGGAAGCCCGTGTTCTGACATTCTTAAACTTCGCTCTCCATGCTGGATACATTTGCAGTTTCATTACACATTTTGTTGTATTCCTCCGGTCTCTTCTACAGTGAAAGTACATCTTTATATCTTCTGTATCAAGTGTCTCGCTCAGTGTCATGTTATGGCCTCTGATTTGCCTGTATTTGCATCTTTCGAAGATGTGTTCACTGTTGACGTCATCAGATTGCTTTTAAAACTGAAAAGGTTGTTCTCAGGCCAACCCTTCCTCATCTCTCATCCTTGATTTTGCCTTTTCCTGTGGAACTTTTCTGTTCACTGTGCCTCTTTAAGTGCGATGACTGACCACACTGTAGAAACGAGCGGAGGAAGCCAGTAGCTTGTTCAATGTGTCCCTGAATGTAATTCAAATATTGACAGTAGACAGTTTGTCTCATTGACATTTCTCGTAAAGGAGGACATTGGCCAGCGGGTACGAACACTGTCCCTGTGGCACACATACATATGTGTTAGTGAGCACATGGTGGGGGCAGCACACTCGCCAAGGTTTCAGTACGTGGTCGGGGCGAAATATCATCAGTACACATGCTCAGGGCGACTTCATCAGTGCGCATGATCGGGGCAACATTATCAATACACATGCACATGACGACTTCAACAGCGCGCAGGCTGGGGACACATCGTCCCTACACATGCTCGGGGCGCCTTCTTCAGTACGCATGTTTGGGACGACATCGTCATTGTATGTGCTCAAGGGCGACCTCATCAGTGCGCATGTTCAGGGCAACTTCCGGACGAAAGCAGGAACCTGTCATCACACGACCGAACAACAGTGTGAGAACGTCTGAGTAATGATGTCGTATGACGACCTCACCTTCAGCGAACAAAACGAGGCATCGGTTGTCCTGCCCACACAGGTGGGAGGATGGATCTTTCCGACCTTCACGACAGTGGAGGGAAACCAATGATGACAGTCGTCCGAGGCGCTAATGCTCTCACGGTGATAGACGACTGGTATGTACTGATGTCACAGGACAAGGCAGGCCAAGTTAGACAATGAGGAGACTTTCACAGATCCTTTATGGCCCGTAGTGGCGCGCAAGAGGAACTGTAGAAATGAAACGACTAAAATCACCGAGGTTGTACTCTCTGGGGGCGCAGACGGGATGTATAGCTTATCTTTTACATTTGTAAAAATCTTAGAAGTATGGTTCCAAACCTGCACTCACAATGTATTCCTTTCTAGCGTGACAGGCAGGAAAGACTGTAAGATATTGATAACCCACAAGATCAAACGTGCTGTAAGCACAAAGAAAACACCGCGAGCATTCGGGGCCCTAGACTTTTCAACACTTTACTTGTGGACATCAGAAATACTGTAAGTTGCACGATGGAGAAATATAAGTGGGATCTGGTTAAGTATTTCCAAGGTGGATCAGACCAGTCGGGCTGGGATGGAGGCTACGAACCGGGGCTTTCAACAGCCTAGTAGACCATCGTCCCAACTCGGTAGCTTAGGCCCAGTGCAAGCTGTAGGGTAGAACCCTGAAACCTGCTTCAGGTAAATGCTCCGGGCGACGTCAGTACACACGCTCGGGGTAACATCATTGGACGTGGTTGGGATACCAGCGCGTATATGCTCCGGGTGGCATCAGTGCACATCTTGACGGTGACGTCAGTATGCACGCTCAGAGCGGCATTATCAGGGCGATGTCGCACACTTCACGTGCTCGGGGCGACACCTCATCACTGCACATAAACATACATGTTCGGGGCGACGTGAGTAGTGCACGAGCTCTGGGTTACATTACAACACATGGCCAGGTACACATCAGGACACCTGCTGCTGGGGGCGTCGTCAGCACACACGCTTACTGCCACTCGCTCGCTGCACGTGCTCAGGGCGTCATCATTAATGCACAGGTTCGGGACGAAGGCCGCGGAGGTTCACTGCTCAGTGCGACCTCAGTGCACATGTTTAAGGTGACATTATCATTTCACGTACTCATGGCGTCATCATCAGTGCACATGTTCAGGGCGACGTCATCATGGTCGTCAGCTCGGGTCGACGTCAGCAGTGCACAGTCTTAGAGTGACATCATCATTGGACATTATGAGGGCGACGTCATCTGCATATGCAGAGGGAGACCTAACCAGTGCATGTGCTCAAGGTGACATCGTCAGTGATTATTTTTGGGGAGACATAATGAGTGCACATGCTCAGGTCTTAGTAATTAGTGCACATGCTCAGGTCTTAGTAATTAGTGCACATGCTCAGGTCTTAGTAATTAGTGCACATGCTCAGGTCTTAGTAATTAGTGCTCATGCTCAGGTCTTAGTAATTAGTGCTCATGCTCAGGTGCTACGTGTTCACTGGACATGCTCATGTGCTGTGCTGTTGGTGCACATGCTCAAAGTGATAATCATGATTGATTATTCTTCAGGGAGACTTCATTGATGCACATGCTCAGGTGTTACGTCATGAGTAACATGCTCATGGCGAGATCATCTCTTCATATGCTCAGGGCAACACCGTCAGTGAATACCCCTGGTTGAGGTCACCAGTGCACATGCTCACGGTGACTTCACTGATTACTCTCAGGGCGACTTCATCATCAATGCACATGGTCAGGGCGACATCAGTGCACATGATAGGACGACATCATCAGTGCACATGCTCAGGGGACATCAGCAGTGCACATGCTCAGGGCGATTGGCGCGGGTGCACATGCTCGGGGCGGGCGGCGGGCGGTGCAGCGGGCATGCGGGCCGCGCGGGTTGGAGTATTGATCGCGGTGGGTGAGCGTGGCCGGCTATTGATCCCAGCGTTGGCAGACGGCGCCGTGTCGCCAGCCGTGCAGGTCTTGAGCTGTGAGACGTGCCCGCACCATCCGCTCGCCCGCGCTGAGTGTGACCTGTGTGACCTGTGACCTGTGTTGACCTGTGTGGAGTGTGGCGTGCCTCGACCCCTCGAAGGGCGAAGGAGGTGAGCCACACTGGTTGGGCGGCCGCTTCCCGCGAGCTAGCGGTATCTGAGGCAACAGCAGCAGCAGCTGTGGGCAGTGATGGCCGCGCCCTAGTGCAGCCCCAGCCCGCCCTGTGTAGTGTGTGTGTCCTGTGTGTTGGACCTGGCTGTCACACACCGGCTGCCACCTCCCTCACCTCGCATCACCTGCTACACGCCCACACCACCACGCCCACCACCCCCGCCTGGTACGTCTTCAACCCCATCCTCACTAGGGGCGCCACCCTCGCCATCTTTCTCACACAGTTTCTGCACCCGTTATGTTGGTGGTCTGCTCGTGTATCCGTCAGTATTAATATGTTCAGTATTGACAGAGACAGAGTTTTGCTTTACTCGCCGTTATGATTCCATTATTATTATTCTGTGTTGCAGATTTTGTTATCATTTTTAAGTGTTTATATTCATGTCATCGTAGTACACATTAATCAATGATCTACCGTCATTATAATTTCCAGTATGACTGATGTTGTGGATGCTGTGATACTGTACGTACGTTATGGATGGATGGGAGGTGGAGGTGGTGGTGGTACGAGCCGTTACCATCAGTGTGGCGGAGCCGCCGTCAGATTGGCCTGCCATTTAGACCCCGTCCCCGGCCCCCCCTCCTCCCGGTCCCACCCCCCCACCCCCCCACAGCCCCTTCACCCCGTGACCCAGTTTTCTCCATATCTACTGTTTGGGGGAGCGAGTCCCCCTCTTGTTTACTGCTCGAGTTATAATTGGGCCCTTACCATCCCCTCTTCTACTGGCTGGCTCCTGGCTGGCAGTTCTGCCATTATTATTACCGTGTTGTGTGACGCATGCTCACCTCCAGATGTGAGGTCTTCCCATCATACACAGCTAAGGTTATCATCATCATGAGCCGCTCCAACATGATGGCTGCCACAGATGTCGTCATCCAGTACCAGGACTTCGGTGTTCTTGTTAACCTAGTGCTCGGCTCTCGGCTGTGTGTTTATACATGATCATGTACTGTGTGCCACCCGGGCACGTTTCTTGATCCACATTTCAGTCTTCCTTACGTCGTCTGCTGTGTAAGGTCCAGGATGTGCCATTTCTTACATCGTTCCTTCCGTCTCTTTCGTACGTCCCAGGCGCTTCATCATTGCCTGGTTTCCCATTCTCCTCTTAATGGGGCCCTGGAAACCTGTACCCTCGTTCTCGAGTCCCTGGATATTCCCTCTTTCTTTAGGCCCTGAATAGTCTCTCGTTCTCTAAGCCTTGGATATTCCTTCGTCCTCTAGGTGCTTCATATTCTCCCATTCTCTACGCCCTGGCTATTCCCTCATTTTCAAGGCTCTGGATGTTTTCTCAATCTCAATACCTTGGATATTCCCTTATTACATCTCTGATATTACCTCATTCTTCAGGTCCTGAATATTCCCTCCTTCACGATTTTTGTCCCTGGGTGTTTCTGCAGTTACCTGGGTCCATGGCTCCCCCTGTCTTCGTTCTCTAGGCCCTGGGTGTCCCGTCCATCGTTCTCTATTCCCTGTGTGTCCCTTCTCTTGTTCTCTAGGCCTTGGTTGTCTCGTCCGTCGTTCTCTAGGCCCCGAGTGTCCTGTCCGTCGTTTTCTAGGCCCGCACGTGTCCCGTCCGTCGTTCTCTAGGCCCGTACGTGTCCCTTTCCTCGTTCTCTAGAACCCCGTGTCCTTTCCCTCGTTCTCGCAGCCCAGGATGTCCCGTCCCGTATTCTCAAGGCCGGGGGTGTCCCGACCCCCGTTCTGTAGGCCCAAGGTACCCTTCACTCGTTCTCTAGGCCTTGGGTGTCCCTTTCCTCGTTCTCTAGCCCCTGGGTGTATCGTCCCTAGTTCTCCAAGACCTAGATGTTTCGTCTCGTTCTCTAACCCCTGGATGACACGTCCCACGTTCTCTAGGCCCGTTCTGACTCGTTCCACGTTCTGTAGACTCTTGGTGACTCGTCCCTCGTTTTCTAGGCCGTGGGTGACTCGTCCATCGTTCCTTAGGGCCTGGGTGACTCGTTCCACGTTCTGTAGACCCTGGGTGTCTCGTCCCTCGTTCTCTAGGTCCAGGATGCCTCGTCCCTCGTTTTCTAGGATCTGGGTGCCTCCCTCCTCGTTCTCTAGGCCTGAGTGACTCGTCTATCGTTCTCGAGGCCCTGGGTAACTCGTCCCTCGTTCTCTAGGCTATGCGTGACTCGTACTACGTTCTCTAGGCCCTGAGTGACTCTCCCTTCGTTCTCTAGGCCCTAGGCGACTTGTCCCTCGTTCTCTAAGCCCAGAGTGACTCGTCCCTCGTTCTCAAGGCCCTGGGTTCATCGTAACTCGTTCTCTAGCACCAGGATTGTCTCGTATCTCGTTCTCTAGGCCTTGAGTGTCCAGTCCCTTTTTATGGTCCATGGGTGTCCTATCCCTCGTTTTCTAGGCCCAGAGTGTCTGTCTCTTGTACCTTTGGGTTTTGATTTCTGTCCCATGCTTTCTAGTTCCTCTTGCCTCGTACCTCGTGCTCTAAGCCATGGGTATCCCGTCTCTCGTTCCAGAGGTCGTGAGTGTCCCGTCCATCGTTCGGGTTTCCCTTCCCTTGTTCTCTAGCCCTGGTGTCGTGTCCCTCGTTCTCTAGGTCCGGGGTTTCCCGTTCTTCGTTCTCTAGGTCCTGGTTGTTCCATCAAGTGATGGTGGGGCCTTGAGTGTCCCAACGTATACTGATGGGCCCCTGGATGTCCCGTGCTTCGTTCATTAACCTCGGGTGTTCCATCATGTGGTGGTGCGGTATTGGGTATGTCATCCTCAGAGGACGAGCGTTCCATTATCCAGTGTTGTTGACCCGAGGTTTCCATCACTGGAGGGGCCCTGGTCCTCAAGTGATATGTCCATCATTGTTTTTGGTCATGGGTGTTTAGAATAGGGCCCTGGGTGCCTCTCTCCTCATTTTCTCAGGCCCTGAGCTCCCCTTCGTGCACTGCTAGGATCATTAATAACCCTTTCCTGCAGTTTAGGCCCTTAGTTTTCCCGCGTTCTTTCTGCTTTCGCGATTGTCGAAATCTCATCTGAATGCCTGGTCATTCACTGCTTGGCTCCTGCGAGTGTCCCTCCCTCATCCACTGATAGGGACCTGTTGGTGCCCACATTCACGGGTCCCACACCCAGCAGTGTTCAGAACCTAGAGGTGTTCTCAGCCACTGTATTTAAGTCCTTGGATATCCCTTCATCAGTTGTATGGACCCCATAAACTCTCATCGCTGACTATGTTTAGTCCCTCACTATGTTCCTTCCGCTGTTCTAGTCCCGAGTGCATCTCCATTTGTGGTTTTGCAGTGTCTACAGTGTGGCCCCAGAGTTTACCATCGTAGTACTGTGCTTTTCAGATGTGTATTATATTTGCCCATACTGTTTGTGTGAGTGGCCTCATCCCTCAGTGTGGCTCGTGTTTGCTGTGTTTGTGGATTATGATCCCAGCTGTCCTCTCTCCCTGCTGTCGGCCTGTGAGCGTCCTTTCGTCTGGTGTCAAACCAGATATCATTTTCAATCTGCAGTGTAACTTCATCATCGGCAGATTAGAGAGTACATGTCTCATGTTCCTCCATTAGCCTCCCTTACCTCCTGCTCACCATTTGAGCCAAGGTTATATTTCGGACATGGGTGCCTGCTTATCAAGTGACGCTCTCGTACCTCCTCTTGTATTATTTCACGATCGTTTCCTGTCATCAGTTGCCTTTCTTCTGTCTCCCTCACCCGTTGATCTTTTGGCTGCCCTGTGGTGTAAAAGGTTTGCTTTATTGCCTGGCTTTGCGGTGTCTCTTCAAGTGGGGAGGAGGGAAGATCTATATGAGCCGTCAGATGTTGCCCCGTATGACAGTGTTCCTTCATGTCCCACATATACTGTTGCTCTTCTGACTCTTTAGTCGTTCCTCATCATGACTACTTGTAACAGCTATCTTATATATATATATATATATATATATATATATATATATATATATATATATATATAACATACAAACCTCCAACAGCCAGGATCGAACCCGGGAATGCTATCGCTTGGCTATGGTCCCATAGCCTAGCAGTAGCATTCCCGCCTGTTACACAGGGGTCCGGGTTCGATCCTAACTGTTAGAGGTTTGTATGTTCTATGAAGGTGCGCGTTCCTATGCACTTTGTTCGTATATATATATATATATATATATATATATATATATATATATATATATATATATATATATATGATTGCAGGACTACTACTCCCCTGTATATATTTTTCTACGCACACATCACTGAAAACCTCTGCGGTATAATGATTACTTATCTGACCCACGAATTTCGTGGACTCATGTTCGAATCCCGGATAGGGCAATCTGCTCACAGCCACCTGTACTGCTCATCTGCCCCTTTCGGATTGGTCGATAAGTTTCGGTCACATCCATACTTTTTCTGCCGTGTGTAATGCACTAAAACCAGAGCGCCCTGTACAGAATCAGACCCCACAGACCTTTTTGTGCTCTCCCGCAACTGCTTCATGTTCCCTGGTTCAGTCCATTGACAACACGTCGTCCCCTGTATACCATAGTCCTCCGATTCGCTCTATCCGCTGCCCGCCTCGCACTTTCCTGCACGTTCATGCCCCAGACCTTCAAAACATCTTGCACTGCATCCTTACACACATACACACACACATTATATATATATATATATATATATATATATATATATATATATATATATATATATATATATATATATTTCTTTTCTTTCTTTCAAACTATTCGCCATTTCCCGCGTTAGCGAGGTAGCATCAAGAACAGAGGACTGGGCCTCTGAGGGAATATCCTCACCTGGCCCCCTTCTCTGCTCCTTCTTTTGGGGAAAAAAAAAAAAAAAAAAAAAAATATATATATATATATATATATATATATATATATATATATATATATATATATATATATATCACCAGATACCAGGTAGCCTTGATGAGTCAGTCGCCTGCTCCTCTCAGTTTTCTGCATTCATTCCTGTTCTTCGTACCCTGTTTTCCTCAACGTCTTCCATTGTTCTTCCTGCTCGTCTAAGCGAATGCTTGATACCCTCAGACTGTTTCATACTTGGACGTCATCCTTCAGGGGTCCAGTACATGTTATTCTTGGCATATGTCGTCCTCAGTGCAGAGTACATGGCCACACTACCGTGGCTTGCTCTTTTCATCATTTCCAATACAGATGCAATATTCAGGTCCTCCCTCGGGATATCTCATGTAATCTCGCGATCTCGTTTATTAGCCTCATTATCTCTCTCTGGATCTGCACAGAACTTATGTGACCATGCTTCTGATTGTGAACTTATGTGACCATGCTTCTGATTGTGAACTTATGTGATCATGCTTCTGATTGTGAACTTATGTGACCATGCTTCTGATTGTGAACTTATGTGACCATGCTTCTGATTGTGAACTTATGTGACCATGCTTCTGATTGTGAACTTATGTGGCCATGCTTCTGATTGTGAACTTATGTGATCATGCTTCTGATTGTGAACTTATGTGATCATGCTTCTGATTGTGAACTTATGTGATCATGCTTCTGATTGTGAACTTATGTGACCCTGCTTCTGATTGTGAACTTATGTGACCATGCTTCTGATTGTGAACTTATGTGACCCTGCTTCTGATTGTGAACTTATGTGGCCATGCTTCTGATTGTGAACTTATGTGACCATGCTTCTGATAGTGAACTTATGTGACCATGCTTCTGATTGTGAACTTATGTGACCCTGCTTCTGATTGTGAACTTATGTGACCATGCTTCTGATTGTGAACTTATGTGATCATGCTTCTGATTGTGAACTTATGTGACCATGCTTCTGATTGTGAACTTATGTGACCCTGCTTCTGATTGTGAACTTATGTGGCCATGCTTCTGATTGTGAACTTATGTGACCCTGCTTCTGATTGTGAACTTATGTGACCATGCTTCTGATTGTGAACTTATGTGACCATGCCTCTGATTGTGAACTTATGTGACCCTGCTTCTGATTGTGAACTTATGTGATCATGCTTCTGATTGTGAACTTATGTGACCATGCTTCTGATTGTGAACTTATGTGACCCTGCTTCTGATTGTGAACATATGTGATCATGCTTCTGATTGTGAACTTATGTGACCATGCTTCGGATTGTGAACTTATGTGACCATGCTTCTGATTGTGAACTTATGTGACCATGCTTCTGATTGTGAACTTATGTGACCATGCTTCTGATTGTGAACTTATGTGACCATGCTTCTGATTATGAACTTATGTGACCATGCTTCTGATTGTGAACTTATGTGACCATGCTCCTGATGGTGAACTTATGTGACCCTGCTTCTGATTGTGAACTTATGTGGCCATGCTTCTGATTGTGAACTTATGTGGCCATTCTTTTGATTGTGAACTTATGTGACCATGCTTCTGATTGTGAACTTATGTGACCCTGCTTCTAATTGTGAACTTATGTGACCATGCTTCTGATTGTGAACTTATGTGGCCATGCTTCTGATTGTGAACTTATGTGACCATGCTTCTAATTGTGAACTTATGTGACCCTGCTTCTGATTGTGAACTTATGTGACCCTGCTTATGATTGTGAACTTATGTGACCATGCTTCTGATTGTAAACTTATGTGACCATGCTTCTAATTGTGAACTTAAGTGACCATGCTTCTGATTGTGAACTTATGTGACAATGCTTCTGATTGTGAACGTATGTGACCATGCTCCTGATTGTGAACTTATGTGATCATGCTTCTGATTGTGAACTTATGTGACCATGCTTCTGATTGTGAACTTATGTGACCATGCTTCTGATTGTGAACTTATGTGACCATGCTTCTGATTGTGAACTTATGTGACCATGCCTCTGATTGTGGACTTATGTGACCATGCTTCTGATTGTGAACTTATGTGACCATGCTTCTGATTGTGAACTTGTGACCATGCATCTGGTTGTGAACTTATGTGACCATGCTTCTGATCCGTATAGTAAAGAAACGGGTCGTGGAATGGTAGTATGTATTATTATATTGCATTTCAGTGGTACAGTTTTATCTTTCAGTAGAAAGTATATCATAGTGATTTGCAATGTATTTATTAGTTCTTTAGATTATTTTCATTTGTAGTAGATTCTCATTATATATTGCTTCCAATTAGTTCAATTTACATGGAGCTGGCGATATATATATATATATATATATATATATATATATATATATATATATATATATATATATATATATATATATATATATATAATATATTTTTTTTTTCTTTTTTTTTGTTTTGCCGCTGTCTCCCGCGTTTGCGAGGTAGCGCAAGGAAACAGACGAAAGAAATGGCCCAACCCACCCCCATACACATGCCTTGATTCTGGGAGCCTTGAAGAATGTGTGGAAGTCGAGAACATTATCTCGGAAAGCAAAAATGGGTATGTTTGAAGGAATAGTGGTTCCAACAATGTTGTATGGTTGCGAGGCGTGGACTATGGATAGAGTTGTGCGCAGGAGGATGGATGTGCTGGAAATGAGATGTTTGAGGACAATGTGTGGTGTGAGGTGGTTTGATCGAGTAAGTAACGTAAGGGTAAGAGAGATGTGTGGAAATAAAAAGAGCGTGGTTGAGAGAGCAGAAGAGGGTGTTTTGAAATGGTTTGGTCACATGGAGAGAATGAGTGAGGAAAGATTGACCAAGAGGATATATGTGTCGGAGGTGGAGGGAACGAGGAGAAGAGGGAGACCAAATTGGAGGTGGAAAGATGGAGTGAAAAAGATTTTGTGTGATCGGGGCCTGAACATGCAGGAGGGTGAAAGGAGGGCAAAGAATAGAGTGAATTGGAGCGATGTGGTATACCGGGGTTGACGTGCTGGCAGTGGATTGAATCAAGGCATGTGTATGGGGGTGGGTTGGGCCATTTCTTTCGTCTGTTTCCTTGCGCTACCTCGCAAACGCGGGAGACAGCGACAAAGCATATATATATATATATATATATATATATATATATATATATATATATATATATATATATATATATATATATATATATATATATATATATATATATATGCAGTCACTCAGACTTGACAATGTTATTACTCATAAACGCTTGACATTTCGTATTTTTCCGTTTCCTTTTGGTTTAACCTATATATATATATATATATATATATATATATATATATATATATATATATATATATATATATATATACACACACACGCATGTGTGTGTGTGTGTGTGTGTGTGTGTGTGTGATTGCTGATGTCGCCTGTAAGGGGTTATACCACAAGAGAAAGGGAGCATAGTCTCGTGGAGGACCTTAACACTTCATAGTTCATGATTTCCCTGCCACTGATTGTAACGCAATCTTAGAGCCACAGGAACCCCATAAAAGGGTTCCTTGGGTCGAATGATGATGATACTACGGGATGATAAAGGCTGCCACTCTGTGGTGGTGTGTGAGGAAAATAAGGTGGTTTCAGATATCTTCATTGTAGTATAATCAAATATTTTGTGGAAAAATTGTTTGTAGATCGTAAGATCCTGGGATGTCATATATTTATATGGGACTGCTTTTAGATTTGTGATGTTTAAGTGACACGTGAGACCTTTGGCAATGTTGGCAAAATGATATCTGGAAACTAAGATTCGTACATTGTGACACACACACCTGACTCTTTTCCTAACATTTACCGTTGGTTTTCCCTCACATAGCAGAACCTGCTGAGTTAACAGCCTCAGGCGCTGTGGTGACAATGCCACAGGCGCTGGCGGACTTGGCCTCAAAGGCCCGTTTAATACACCTGCATTAGGCTAGTAATAATAACCAATATATATATATATATATATATATATATATATATATATATATATATATATATATATATATATATATTTCTTTTAAACTATTCGCCATTTCCCGCGTTAGCAAGGTAGCGTTAAGAACAGAGGACTAGGCCTTTTTTGGAATATCCTCACCTGGCCCCCTCTGTTCCTTCTTTTGGAAAATTAGAAAAAAAACGAGAGGGGAGGATTTCCAGCCCCCCGCTCCCTCCCCTTTTAGTCGCCTTCTACGACACGCAGGGAATATGTGGGAAGTATTCTTAATCCCCTATCCCCAGGGATAATATATATATATATATATATATATATATATATATATATATATATATATATATATATATATATATATATATAGAGAGAGAGAGAGAGAGAGAGAGAGAGAGAGAGAGAGAGAGAGCATCAGATTATTGTATATGGCATTTATGGATCTGAAGTATACATTAGATAAGGTTGATAGAGATGCTTTGTAGAAGGTCTTAAGAGGATATGTTGTACGAGGTAAGCTGCCAAAAGTAGAGACGTTTTTATCAAGAGTGTAAGGTGTGTGTACGAGAAGGAAGAGAGGAGAGTGAATGGTTCCAAGTGAAGGTCGGTCTACGGCAGGGGCGTGTGATGTCTCCATGGTTGTTTAATATGTTCATGAATGGTGTGGTTAGGGAGGCAAATGCAGGAGTTTTGGAGACAGGGGCGAGTATGCAGGCTGTTGGGGATGAGAGGGCTTGGGAAGCGAGTCAGTTGTTCGAGTGAGAAATGCAGAAGTTGGTGACTGAGTTTGGAAACGTTTGTGAAAGGAGTAAGTTAAGAGTAAATGCGAATAAGAGTCACGTTATTAGGTTCTGCCGGGTTGAGGGACAAGGTAGTTGGGATGTAAGTTTGAATGTAGAAAAATGTATGGAAGGAGAGAACATTATCTCGGAAAGCAAAAATGGGTATGTTTAAAGGAATAGTGGTTCCAACAATGTTATATGGTTGCGAGGTACGGGCTATAGACCGGGTTGTACTGAGGGGCGATGTGTTGGAAATGAAATGTTTGAGGACAATATGTGATGCGAAGGAGTTCGATCGAGTAAGTGATGAAAGGGTAAGAGAGATGTGTGGAAATAAAAAGTGTGTGGTTGATAGAGCAGAAGAGGGTGTGTTGAAATGGTGTGGACATATAAAGAGAATGAGTGAGGAAAGATTGACAAAGAGGATATACGTGTCAGAGGTGGAGGGAAGAAGAAGAAGAAGCAGGAGACCGAATTGGAGGTGGAAGGATGGAGTGAAAAAGAATTTTGAGCGATTGGGGCGTGAACATAGAGGAGGGTGAGAGGCGTGCAAAGAATAGAGTGAATTGGAACGATGTGGTATACCGGGGTCGACGTGCTGTAAATGAACTTAACCAGGGCATGTGAAGCGTCTTGGGTAAATCATAGAAAGGTCTGTGGGGCCTGGATGTGAAAATGGAGTTGTGATTTCTGTGCATTACAAATGACAGCTAGAGATTGAGTGTGAACGAATGTCGCCTTTTTTGTGTTTTCCTGGCGCTACCTCGCTGAACCGGGGAGTAGTGAAGCTGTTTCCTGTGTGGTGGGTAGCGACAGGAATGGATGAAGGCAAGCAAGTATATGTGCATGTGTATATGTCTGTGTGTGTGTGTGTATGTATATGTTGATATGTATAGGTATAATATATACGTTCGTATATGGGCGTTTATGTATATATATATGTGTATATGAGTGGATGGGCCATTCTTAGTCTGTTTCCTGGCTCCTGTAGCCAAAGCGTGCGCTACTTCCTGTAACACAGCAGCTGGTGACTTTTCACTGGCGTTGTATCCTAGAGTAGGCGGAGTCCGGCTATATATATATATATATATATATATATATATATATATATATATATATATATATATATGCTATCTTTGAGGAGGATTTTCGTGTCCCATAAACTGTAACTGGAATTTTGTAGTCACCATGGATTGCAGAAGACCATTTGTACCCCAGTCACTGATGGTGTCACCCTGGCCCCAGCCTGAGACTGGTGCTAACACCCTCAGCACCGGCTTGTCACTGGTGCCAACACCTCCAGCACAACGCCCAGCGCAGACACAGGAGCGCGGCGCCCACGTGGCTAGCTTGGCGCAGTCTCTCTCGATGCCAGTAGGTAGTGCCGGGCGTGAGGCAGTGGCTCCAGATGATGCTAGCGGACGAGGATGGCATTGGCTACATAACTGATCATTTTGTGTCGTGTTAAGTGACGTGCAACAAGAGAGACAATCATGTGAGCCACACTGATGCTTCTTTGTTCCCCCACCCGAGCACCTACATTGAACATCATCCTCACCACTCCCATGTATATCCTGCCCATGACACCATCACCACCGCCACTACGACCTCCAACATGTTCTCAGTACTCGTTAGCACAGCCTTGCGCACCGCATCGCCAATATCATCCCTGGCGGGGGCTTTGTTTAAAGATGAGAGCTGGGGTGGGATGGGTCTGGGAGGTTGTGTGTGTGTGTGTGTGTGTGTGTGTGTGTGTGTCTTATCACGGGTGGTCATGCCCGGGAGGAGTGGTGGTCTGGTGTGTCAGGTTCTTCCTGCTTCAAGACGTTCACCATTGCTGTTTTGTTCATTGGGACGGTCGGGTGTATTACTTTTCCATGCCAGGTCTTGGAACGCGACACAGTCTGGACCCTGAAGAGGATCCTTTGAGCTTTGACCGGGACTTCTCTTTGAGATTGAGTCAGACACACAGCTCAGGCATGTGTTTAGAAGATTTCGAGGCTACGTGGGCCGTCTGAGAAGCAGGAGAGTGAAGGCAGGTAGTGGCTTAGAACAGCGAGGATGCTTCATAATCCAGGACGTGGAGGACGCTTCCTGGGTTCCACCTGCTGAGGATGCCTATTTGAAGGCTAAGAACAGGTCCTGAGAATCACTCGTGCCGAGGGAGGATCCTGGGAATATATGAATTGAGGATGTATGTCAGGAATGTAGACTGGCCGAGTCTGAGGACGCCTCCTGGGAATATGACCTCAGGGAATGTGACCCTGGAATGTCGACGAGGAGGATGCATTCCGCTGTACTTGAAGGACTTGAGGACATTCTGAATGGTTCGGGTGAGAGAGAAGCGCTTATTAAGAGCTCTGGACACTGAGGAGGCTTATACATTCAGGAGGCAGCCAGCCTTGCTGCAGCAGTTCTTGGAACTTGAAACTTTTTAGATCAGGTGTCGACGACGCGACGCTTCACGTAAGTGTGACCGCCGAGTACACTTGACACAAAACCTTAATGACTTGTATGAAGGACTGGAGATGCTGGTGGCTGAGGAACACTTTATACTGTGCTGGTGGCTGGGGAACACTTTATACTGTGCTGGTGGCTGAGGAACACTTTATACTGTGCTGGTGGCTGAGGAACACTTTATACTGTGCTGGTGGCTGAGGAACACTTTATACTGTGCTGGTGGCTGGGGAACACTTTATACTGTGCTGGTGGCTGAGGAACACTTTATACTGTGCTGGTGGCTGGGGAACACTTTATACTGTGCTGGTGGCTGAGGAACACTTTATACTGTGCTGGTGGCTGGGGAACGCTTTATACTGTGCTGGTGGCTGGGGAACACTTTATATTGTGCTGGTGGCTGGGGAACACTTTATACTGTGCTGGTGGCTGGGGAACACTTTATACTGTGCTGGTGGCTGGGAACGCTTTATACTGTGTTGATGGCTGGGGAACACTTTATACTGTGCTGGTGGCTGGGGAACGCTTTATACTGTGCTGGTGGCTGGGGAACACTTTATACTGTGCTGGTGGCTGGGGAACACTTTATACTGTGCTGGTGGCTGGGGAACACTTTATACTGTGCTGGTGGCTGAGGAACACTTTATACTGTGCTGGTGGCTGGGGAACACTTTATACTGTGTTGATGGCTGGGGAACACTTTATACTGTGCTGGTGGCTGGGAACGCTTTATACTGTGTTGATGGCTGGGGAACACTTTATACTGTGCTGGTGGCTGAGGAACACTTTATACTGTGCTGGTGGCTGGGGAACACTTTATACTGTGCTGGTGGCTGGGATCACTTTATATTGCGCTGGTGGCTGGGGAACACTTTATACTGTGCTGGTGGCTGGGGAACACTTTATACTGTGCTGGTGGCTGGGGAACACTTTATACTGTGCTGGTGGCTGGGATCACTTTATATTGCGCTGGTGGCTGGGAACGCTTTATACTGTGCTGTGCTGGTGGCTCAGAAACACTTTATATTGTGCTGG
>NC_092229.1:18520992-18700992 GCF_036320965.1 Panulirus ornatus | reverse complement strand
TCAGATAACGAGGAGGGAGGGTGCGAGATGGTTCAGGCATCACCGAGCCAGGAGGGTAGTGCTGCCCTCTGCTGCTTACTTGAAATATTCCCAGTTGTAATAATATTCTTCAGCTGTTGTGTCACAGCGAAGAGAATTTCAGAGGCATCAAGACATAGGAATTACTGATGATGATGGTGTCCACATCTTCGCGATAACCTTGGTAAAGTGTGTGTGTGTGTGTGTGTGTGTGTATGTATGTGTGTGTGTGTGTGTGGGTAGAGCGGAGTGAGCTGCTGGGGCTCGAGGTGTTGGCCATGTAGTGTGGCTGTGTAGCGGAAGGAAGAAAGATTGTGCACTGGTGTAGCCTATTATGGATGACGTCATTACCAGTGTTAGGAGGCTGTGGCAGCTGGGGACCCCCCCCCTCCTTCCCCCGCTGAGTTACAATAGACTTGGCTGTTGATGATGTGACGTGATGATGTACACACAAGGGCGCGTTCATTTATGATTTACTGCCGGCTGCACGTTGATAGGCTCCTCACCTCCGTTTGTTGTTGGTAACATTTTGGCCACTCGTAAGGGACCAGCAGTTACCCATAGAGCGCCTGGCCACACCAGAGGAAGAATGTGTTCTCTCTGGTTATGGAGAGATAAAGAGAAAAAAAAATGTTGGATGTACTGTTTAAATGGCTGGCTGGCTGGTCAATAGCCATCATGTTATTGCCCGTCCCATAGTTCACTTGATGAGGTCGCTTACACTAATGATCCTGAAGTATCTCGAGTGACTCCAGACGGTTAGCCTCACGAGCGGGTCACGACTGTGACATTCACCACACAGCTGGGGACCACTGGTGGGTGAGCCTCCGCCGGGGCTGGCTGGAGAGGTCCATGTTGGCGGGAGGGTTGTATTGTGCATAACGTTCACGGTTACCGCCAGGTTTTGTACCTCTCTCACCCCTCCTCTCTCTCTTGCATGTGGGCATCAGGAGGGTTAGTGACGACTGCGCAGTGAGCCAGCACTTCAGTGGCCGTCAAATGTTACTCACTTGGCCCAGGGCGCTGTTCTTTCTTTCTGCCTCACCCACAGGTACGCTCGTGGCTTCGAATCCACAAACATACATACAGTCTTCATCTCGTACATAACAACTGTGGGGAGGAGAGAGAGAGAGAGAGAGAGAGAGAGAGAGAGAGAGAGAGAGAGAGAGAGAGAGAGAGAGAGAGAGAGAGAGAGAGAGAATGTGATAAGGAGAAAGGAGTTTCGTGTATGATGTCATGTTAAGGAAGGGACTGGCTTACCCTCCCATGGTTAGTACTGAGGTGGTGGTGATGGGAGAGTGTTACTTATGACAGTAGGGGGAAGGGTAATGGGTTACCCGTATGTGGCCAGTACTGGTGGTGGTGGTGGTGGGTGTGTTGGGGCAGCAGGGGAGGGGATGTTACCCACCCATGGGTAGTACTGGTGGGAGGAGGAGCGTTGGAGCAGCAGGGGGAGGGGGGGAAGAGAGTTATCTACTCATATGGTCAGTATTGAGTTGGGCGTGGCCCTGGCTGACCACTATGCTACACATAACCTCTCACGCACTACACGTTCCTCTCCCTCACACTCTCACACTTTTCTTACACCGAGTTGCTGATTCTCTCTCTCTCTCTCTCTCTCTCTCTCTCTCTCTCTCTCTCTCTCTCTCTCTCTCTCTCTCTCTCTCTCTCTCTCTCTCTCTCTCTCTCTCCATATATATATATATATATATATATATATATATATATATATATATATATATATATATATATATATATATATATCTTACACAAACGTCATCACATGATCATTCCAGAACAGTACCCCCTTCACTCCCTCCACTTTACTCTTGCTCCCCCTCCTCTTTTCACCACACGGCACCACGCCCATCACTCCCTCCATCACACTACGCCCTCCGCTCCCTCTACCACACCAAGCCCTTATTTCCTTCTACAACACCACGCCCTCCACTCCCTCTACCACACCACTCCCTCCTCTCCATCCACCACACCACGCCCTCTTCCTTCCTTCCTTCGCCCATACAGCTGGTACCCACCGCGCAGCATTCACTCCTGGCTCTCTGGTGAATTAGTGTTGGCGTATGACTTTGTTTTGTTGTTAGGACGTCCAGCCACAGAGGGTTGAGGTTTGAGGCCAGACCCTTGTGAGCAGTTGGAGTCTGATTTTGGACCATCCTGGCTCAGCTGGCACACGGCGCTCTCCTCTCTCACTGGTCAGGACTGGAAACCACATAAGTTTCACCAGAAATGTAGACAGTTGTGCGTGTGTGTGTGTTTGTGTGTGTGTTATTATCTTGAAGGGTGATGAGTGGAATGATTTAGTATGATGTATGCTGCTGAGTACATACTGGTTCTTAGGTGTGTGTATGTGTGTGTGGATAGGAATGTGTCATGTGTGGATAGGGATGTTTCACATGAGGCTGTGAATGAGGAGGTCGAATGTGTTGTTTGTGGTGTTCTAGTAAATGAATTGTTGGTTTACCGTGAGACGGCGTTGTCAGATGACCATTTGATGTGATGGGTTTAGTGTTAGTGTTGGCAGGAGAGTGTGTGTTGGCTGAGCTGTATAGGGCTTCCCCACCCTCCCTCCTAGCACAGCCAAAGTGCCGCCACAGCTGCTGCCACTCCTTACATCACCCTACACTCCCTCACCAGCTAGGGTACCAGCCAGCCACCCTTACACGGCCCTTACCCCACCTGGTACCAGCCAACCACCCCTACACGGCCCTTACCCCACCTGGTACCAGCCAACCACCCCTACACGGCCCCAACCTACCTGGTGCCGACCAGCCACCCCTACACTCCCTCACCCTACCTGGTACCGACCAGCCACCCCACACGCTACTTGGTACCGACCACACTACCACCCTGGTACACCATACCTGTTACCAGTTACTCTCCCGTTACATCCCCATGTTGTCCTGCGCCACCCTTCATGGTCCTATAGCCCTTCAGCGCCGCACATCAACCTGGAACAAACCCAGTAGGTCCACAAACCTCCCCCAGACCTGTCCAGCCCTCACTGCCCTCTGCCACTCCTGCAGCCCCACCCAGCCCTCACCGCCCTCTGCCACTCCTGTACACCCAGTTTTGTATCAGTACTGCTGTAAAGTTGTAATATGGAGTCACACAGTGTGTGTCCCAACTGAAAGTATCCTTAGCTGCTCTTTACCTTATTTTTTTATTTAAATTTCGTCCCCCCCTCCCCGTTTTTTTTTGTATGATTTTCACCCACGGTCTGGCCTCGAGGAGGACAGCCGCCCGTGACTCGGGTCTCAGACATAAATAAGAAATGTAATATGACGTCAGAGAACAATGATTGGTTAAGCAAATGATGGAACCAAAACGGGTAATTGTAGCGGTGTTGTCCGGGTGGGTAGACCGGTGTTACCTTAGTGTCAGCCTCCGTGAACCCTGATACAATCCGCCCACCAGATTGGTATATAACTTAACAAGGCTGTCCTTCTTGTTACTGGTCATGTACGTCCTTCCTGGAATATACATAACTGACACCCATATAAATGAATAGTAATAGCTTCGGCTGTAATATCTCCAGGTATATATAAAAGGCCAAGTGTGTGTATTCTGTATGGCGTTTATTTTACCGAAGTAAACAGTTGGACCTTCATGCAGGTTACAGAACGACCAGGCCAAACCTGGTCGTCAGTATAGTAATGTGTTCCTCATGATGACTTGCGATTCCCTATTTGATATGGCGAATTATTGATGAAGGTGTTGATGTGTGTACCCAGTGGAGCGTTACCGCACGCACGTACGTACGTACGTACGACCCAGGCTCTCCTCCCGATCCTTAGGGTCAGGTCAGAGGTCACGCCATATTATCCCTGTGTCCTCCTCTCGTGGTCAAGAGGTTCAAGCTAAATTGTCGTGTTAGAAGGTGACTTTCCTCTTGCCTTATCATTATTATCTGGAGCACCAGAACTGGTCCCTTTGTTTGGGCGTGTCTTCATGTTGTGTCTACTCTTGTACCAGCTTGGTGAAGTAGCTAGAGTGGACGTGACACGTCGTGTTGATATGTAGTTGCCGCTGTCCGGGGTGAAGTGGTGGAGCAGGGCGGGAGGGAGCGCTGCCTCCGGTCTGCTACGCTGCCGCACCATAAATAACGCCACACTCACTCATTCCTCCGCCATAATTATGGATAATGACCCGCTGGATGGGCTGGGGTTTTGAGGTGGGGGACGGGGAGGGGAGCATGAGGTGGGCAGTGGGAAAGGAGATTTTAGAAATGCTGTGGGAGGGATGAAGGGTTAGCCATGTAGGTAGTTACTGGATAGGTGAGAAGGTTGTGCGGGGTCAACTTGGCTGGTGGTGCACAGTACCAGACATCCTTACATCGCACAGTTACCTTGCCGCTCCGAGGTGACACCACTGGACCGTCCACCAGTGTCGTCCATTCCTATCTCTTATTCATCCAGTTTAGTACCTCAGTGTTTCCTTGGGTAGTGTATGTTCCTGTGCAGAGTCAGGTCTTACGTCTGGTGGATAACATTATTCAGTGAGAGAAGCGAACCTCTTGAGGTTGTACTTACTATAACTTGACGACAGCCGGTCGTAACCCATCCTTACGCTGGGTGGCTAGTCAACTTGTGGGTAACTTTAGTGGAGTGGGCTATTAGGGGTGTGTGTGTGTGTCTTATGTAAAATGTGATTAATTGCTTGGTTTCAATTTTATGAATTCAGGTCATGAAAGTGATGTATTAAAGATACCATAGATTTTAATGTTCAGGTGTCTTAATGTAAAGTTTTCAATTGTACTTTGTTAATATGATTTATAGTTTCGTTAACCATACTTACGAGATGAATTGCATGTTGGATGATTATAGTACTCGAGTTAATAACTAGAATTACCTGACGCCTCAGTATTGACATAATGTAAATGACAGAATTATGAAAGAGAATCAGTAGGCGGCCCGAGCTCCGTCTGCCTGACTGGTTTTCTGTGGTCCGTCACAGGAGGAGAAACTGTGGTAAGACTGTGTTAACGCTGATGATACGTGGTGGAGCATCTGATGGTGAGATGTGTTATTGCCGTAGTGGTGTAGAATGATGTGGGTGGGTGTAGTGCTGGGATCCATGTAGCCTGGCTGGTGGCGTACCACCTGCTCACCTCAGCCTGTGTGTGACCCTAGTAAGGACTGTGGCCTCACCCACTGCTGGAGCTGCTCACTCACGGAGGAGCAGACCTGCACCACATCACCAGCAGCAACAACAACAACATTAAAAACTGTCCACACCAGAAGGAAGAGTAAGGAAGTGTTGGAGAAGTATGAGGGAGGAGAGCGGTAGGTACAGTGGAGTAGGAGTGCCAGCAGGATGCGACCCAGGGTGAGGTGTAGAGGGCAGCAGGTGTGACCCAGGGTGAGAGTGTAGAGGGCAGCAGGGTGCGACCCAGGGTGAGAGTGTAGAGGGTGCGACCCGGTGTAGTAGATGTAGTGAACAGACCACAGGAGCTGGACCAGCAGGTGATTAAGTTTAAGAAAACAGCACAGGATGCCGACCCAGGGTAAGTGTTAGAGGCAGATAGGTGCGAGTGGGGCGTGAGAGTGATAGAGGGAGCCGGAGGTGTCCGACCCAAGGGTGAGAAATGGTTAAGAGGGCAGCAGGATGCGACCCAGGGTGAGAGTGTAGAGGGCAGCAGGATGCGACCCAGGGTGAGAGTGTAGAGGGCAGCAGGGTGTGACCCAAGGTGAGAGTGTAGAGGGTGCGACCCGGTGTAGTAAGATTTGATACCGTGCAACACAAACCATCACCGATTGAGAGCTTGTGTTACATATTTCAGTAATCTTACTTTGATGTGATATTATTATTTAAGCTCAAATAATATAGGTCATCATGGATTTGCCTGTACCCTCGGTAGTGTTGCCAGAGGCAGATAGGTCTGAGTGGTGGGCGTTGAGGTTTTTAGTCATCATTGTTACGTGGGAACCTCGGGAGATGTGTACACTCACTCCTGTTAAGTGTGTGTTGATGTTTACAGCTGAGTCATGAAACTCTTTGAGGAGATGCATCTTTGTGTTACGTCATCAGTGCAGAAGTGGGTCAGCCTGACCTATAACTCACGCTCCAGCCACTGACTCAGCCAAGTTTTGGTTTGGTCCGTCGGCGGGAGGAGCCCTCCTCCGGTGGTCACATTGCCTCTGTATGGTTTTCTGTTGGTGTTGAGGAGTGTGTCTCCGTGAAGAGTGAGTGACGGACAGTTTGTACCGGAGAGGAAGCTCGGGAGGTGCACAACGTACAGGTGGATGATGTTTTCATTGTTGCAGCCGGTGTGCAGGGGAGCCTGAGAGGCTACCGCTGGTGCTCTCTGAGAGTGGGGTTGTGAAGCGATGGGGGGAGGGAGGGAAGGTGTGGCCATGAGCAGCAAGGCAGCAGTGTAGGGTGCTTGGTCACCCTCGCCTCACAACACTCTTGGCGTGAGGGATCATGAATGACTTATTGATTATTTGTTATTTGACAAAGAGCCGCGGCAGACGTGGGTGAGGCGGGGCTGACCCGGGACTGTCCGGGCTAGGCCAGTGAACCCCATTGTAGACCGTCTTACCCAGTGCCGCTCCTCCTGCACACACACACACACACACACACACACACACACACACACACACACACACACACACACACACACACACACCACCTTCTCTCTCCCTCATTTCTGTCATTTCATCATTTCTTGTTTATATTTCTGAGGTCTGAACCCATTTAAACATTTATATATCTTAATATTTTTATATCGCTACCTTTACCATGTGTTGGGGTTATTACTTTACATTATAGGTAAGTGTTGTTAGCATTTTCATGTGCGTCAGTTTCGTTGTGGTTTTCGCTGAAGGTCACATATGTACAGCATGGAATAAAGTGAGGCCAAGTTTATCACACAACGTTCCCAGGACCAGAGGACCATTACGGCATGTCATGGGGTTGTGTTGTTGTACGTCACACTTGTGTCTGGTCTCAGTGTACAAGTGTTGGGTGTAGTCACACTTGTATCTGGTCTCAGTGTACAAGTGTTGGGTGTAGTCACACTTGTATCTGGTCTCAGTGGACAAGTGTTGGGTGTAGTCACACTTGTATCTGGTCTCAGTGAACAAGTGTTGGGTGTAGTCACACTTGTATCTGGTCTCAGTGAACAAGTGTTGGGTGTAGTCACACTTGTATCTGGTCTCAGTGAACAAGTGTTGGGTGTAGTCACACTTGTATCTGGTCTCAGTGTACAAGTGTTGGGTGTAGTCATAACTTAGCAGTGAGGATTGCAGGGTGCCCATGTTTGTTGTCTTTTCTTTTAAGGAAAGAGATGGAACTGTGTGTGGCAGTGTTGCCTCCTCAGGAGAGATGTTAGGGTAGGTGTTGTGTGTGGTCGAGCAGGAGGGAGAACATGGACGTTATGTGGGGTTGTCCAGGATGGTGAGGGCTTCCTGCTGGGGAGGAGGAGGAGGATCTCCTGCTGCACCGTAAGACAGCTGAGCTGAAGGTCGTCTCGCTCTTTGATATCGTTTGTGCCGGTGTCGGCGGCTACTTTATTGTGCACCCATGAGAGTCCCGGGAGCGGCAGCGCAAGAGGATTACTAAGATCACACAGGGTCTTTGTCAGACCCCAGTGGGCTCTGTAGTGTTCACACACAGCCCCCCCTCCCCTCCCCTCCCACTAGGAGTTCTCCTTCCCCCTCACTCCGGCCCAGTGATCGTGTGGGGCCGTTGGTGCGGATGAAATGACTACGCTTATCTTCCCAGCTGCGGTACGGCCTGGCCTGACATGCTGATGATACGCGATGGGAGCATCTGATGGTGAGATGTGGTATGGCAGTAGTGGTGTAGAATGATGTGGGTGGGTGTAGTGCTGGGATCCATGTAGCCTGGCTGGTGTCGTACCACCAGCTCACCTCAGCCTGTGTGTGACCCTAGTAAGCACTGTGGCCTCACCCACTGCTGGAGCTGCTCACTCACGGTGGAGCAGACCTGCACCCCATCACCAGCAACACCAACCACGTTACAAACCGTCCACACCAGAAGGAAGAGTAAGGAAGTGTAGGAGGAGTATGAGGGAGGAGAGCGGTAGGTATAGTGGAGTAGGAGTGCCAACAGGATGCGACCCAGGGTGGGAGTGTAAAGGGCAGCAGGGAGCGACCCAGAGTGAGAGTGTACAGGGCAGCAGGGTGGGACCCAGGGTGGGAGGGAGTGTAGAGAGTATCAGTTTGTTTAAGAGTTGTGGAACGAGATTACTTCATGTCTATCAGTTGGTGTCATTGGTTTAAGCAGTGGTAACAATTTTGTGTTAATTTTCTCTTTCAAAATGTTGAAATGATGTAAATACTGGCATAGCGTAAAGTACCTTGTTGCATGACATTAAGAGGATCACAGACCTGATTTTCATGGGAACTTTATTGAAAGTGGTGTTAGTATAGAAAGACTTAGAACACATGTGGAGGTATTTGAGCTGGGAGTGACATTAATAGATTATGTTTGCAGAGTTTAGTAGAAAAAAATGGAAAAGTGAGGAGTGTGTGTGTGTGTGTGACAGATGTACCGTCTTAGTTCTTGCGTGGAGTGAACACGTTTTCTTTGATAAAAGCTCGCTAGTAACTCGAGCAAGTCGCAGTGATGGAAGAGTCCGGTGCAAGATGATCGTACGACGATTATTTTGATTGTCCTCTTACTTGTGGAATATGTACTGACACCTGGTGTGTAGTGTTCTGTAGTTTGTGTTGTCATGTACCCCACACTTGAAGCTGTGTTGTAAACCTGCCACCGCCACCATGCTGCTGTGTTCCTCTTACGCGAACCTGTGTTTAAGCGGCCGCTTCCTTTTTCCTAATGTTCCACCGTCGCTCTGAGTGTGAGACATTGTGTGTGCCAGACGACACATGACCGCTTGGCTGTAAACGGACGCACACACAACCCGGGACGTACACATTGTGATAGTGTTAACACCGAGAGCACGACAGTACGACCCTTGGATATGTTACCGTAACCTTCGACCTGACCCTTAAGGATCATGTCAAAGGGTCGTATCACCGTGTTTAAGGGTCGTCCCGTGGTATTGCTCGTGGGGTTTATCTCCCAGTCATTCTGTGATGTGCACCAATCTCACTCTTCAACTCTTCCTCCACCAGGAGACAGCAGGCCTCACTCCGGAGTGATCAAGCCGTCCATCCCTCTGTTGTTGTTGTTGATGCATGGCTCTGTGTTGTGGAAGTAACTCGCTCATGTCTGCCAAGCGATCGTGTGCCGGGAAGGCCCGAACATAGGTACTTTCTTTCTTAGATAAGACGTAATATGTATGTGGCCTTAATATTACCCCACCAGCATCCACGACCTGATGACCTACTTTTGATTAATGTATATATATATTTCCGCAAACATGCCATTCACGTCTTTATGTCGCACTGGAGTTGGGGTGATGACCTCGACGTTCTCCCTCATAATGTATGTTTGAGATTTTGACGGTATAGTAACGTTGTTAGGGTGTGTGTACATCCGGCCGGTGCCTGGCTGCTCACCGGCCGTCCCGTATAACATCTGCTGGGGATCACGACAACAGTCATGTTATTTCATGATTGTCAAGGAGGGACGTGGGAGGCAGGCAGCAGCAGTGTGAACACACAGGAACTTGCCAGCCAGGCCATTAGAGCGGGACATGACCCAGGCCTGCTGAACGTCTCGGTAGTCACCCTCCATGTGTTTACAGTCCACGTTAATGGTACGTCACTGTCTGTGTGGAGGAAATAGCAAACGTGACAAGATCGTCACCAGCAGATGGTACAGTTGCGGCCAGCAGTGATCACCAGCAGGTATTAGCAGGACCAGTGGAGCTCAGCAGATGAGGGTAAGACACGTTAGGAGTAGGAGGACTTGTGATTTGGTGAATGGGTGGTTGCTTTCCAGGAGTTCGTGTTGAATCACATTCATCTCAAGTGCTAAGAGGGGTGTTGTGTGGTAGCGCTCCCCGGGAGTATAATAAGCAGTGATTATAGGCTGTGTTCATTAACAATGGCCGTCTGGATTGGGTATCTTGAGGATCAGATTTCGTCTAGAGTAATTAGTGTCGGTTTGTGAGTGGATTATTTTGTGAATTTGTGGTTGGGGAAGTGATGAGCAGTCACTGGGAGAGTTGCGGTAAGCCATTCACCAAGAGTTGGAGTTGTGATGTGATGAAATTCAGTTGTAAGTAGCGCGATGTTAGCAACGTGGTGATCAATATGATCGATCAGCTTAAGTGTTCAGTATGGCCTAATATTTGAGCTGGTGGATGGGTTGATGATGATCAACATATATGGTGATATGGAGTGGACAAGAGGGGGATTGAGGGAGATGTTATGAGATGGCCAGCAAGATGAATAACCTAAAGTAATATCTTGCGTGATCGATCAGCTGATAAGTAGATATTCGTCAGATATAATTCCGTTGTGGCTATTGTTGATTATTTGAATGGTAAAGGTGATCTGATTGGTGATGGTAAAGGTGATCTGATTGGTGATGGTAAAGGTGATCAGATTGGTGATTTGCGTCAATATTTGATCTGTCTGATCAGTCAGAAGGTTAGCTTGCCTGTCCCCATGTAACAATTTAGTTGAAAATAATATCATCTTGGCAAGACGTACAGGGAAGACTGAAGACTGACGCTAGTGAGGAAGAGTCAGTCATTGTGTATCAGCCGCTTGTCAGCATGTATTGGGAACATTACAGATGAGCAACACCAGCTCAACTCACGGGATGTGTATCATTCAGCTGTTGTGGTCGCGCAGGCCTGCAGGCAGCGGCCTCAGACAGCCTGATTGATCCAAGGAGCAGCAGCATATAGTATTGGCTCAGATATGATAATATCACAACAGACCAGAGGGGAAACCCAAGGTAATATAAGCATTGATTATATGGGTAAGGGGATCACAACAAGTGATTGGTATGATTAAGAAGGTTATAGGCTGAAGGGATTGGTGTGGGCGACTAGTTCAAGCGACTTGTATGGTAGGTAAACTTGTATTGGAAAATTGATTGTATGTAAGGTAAACTGGTGATGTATATTGATTGTATGTGAGGTAAACTGATGTATATTGATTGTATGTGAGGTAAACTGGTGATGTATATTGATTGTATGTGAGGTAAACTGGTGATGTATATTGATTGTATGTAAGGTAAACTGGTGATGTATATTGATTGTATGTGAGGTAAACTGATGTATATTGATTGTATGTGAGGTAAACTGGTGATGTATATTGATTGTATGTGAGGTAAACTGGTGATGTATATTGATTGTATGTGAGGTAAACTGATGTATATTGATTGTATGTGAGGTAAACTGGTGATGTATATTGTTGTATGTGAGGTAAACTGGTGATGTATATTGATTGTATGTAAGGTAAACTGGTGATGTATATTGATTGTATGTGAGGGAAACCGATGTATATTGATTGTGTGTGAGGTAAACTAGTGATGTATATTGATTGTATGTGAGGTAAACTGGTGATGTATATTGATTGTATGTAAGGTAAACTGGTGATGTATATTGATTGTATGTGAGGTAAACTGGTGATGTATATTGATTGTATGTAAGGTAAACTGGTGATGTATATTGATTGTATGTGAGGTAAACTGGTGATGTATATTGATCGTATGTGAGGTAAACTTGATGTGTATTGATTGTATGTGAGGTAAACTGGTGATGTATATTGATTGTATGTGAGGTAAACTGGTGATGTATATTGACTGTATGTAAGGTAAACTAGTGATGTATATTGACTGCAGTAACGGTTTGCCTGACAAGATCGAGTTATTGAAATAACTTGTTGATCAGTTGAAGTGATCAACAGCTACGATGAGGTGTGGTGGGGGAGGGAGGTGGTCTGATGATTATATCATCATTGATCACATTGATGACGTAGTAACTGATGTTTTCAGCATAGGTGATTAGTTGAGGTTGTCACAATGATGGATCATAATACCCATCTGGACTGACATTGGAGGTGATCAACATAGTTTGACCGTATGGGAGGTAATGAGCAAGGCTGAGTAGTGATGAGCAGAGGTAGGGGGGTGAAGAGTGATGAGCAGGGATGGTGTTGGTGAGGAGTGTTGAGCAGGGATGGTGGTTGTGTTGGTGAGGAGTGTTGAGCAGGGATGGTGGTTGTGTTGGTGAGGAGTGTTGAGCAGAGATGGTTTTGGTCAGGAGTGTTGGGCATTGGTGGTGGTCGTGTTGTTGTGGAGTGTTGAGCAGGGGTGGTGGTGGTGTTGGTGACGAGTGTTGAGCATGGATGGTGGTGAGAAGTGTTGAGCAGTGATGGTGGTAGTGTTGGTGAGGAGTGTTGAGCAGAGGTTGTGGTGGTGTTGGTGAGGATTGGTGAGCAGAGGTTGTGGTGGTGTTGGTGAGGAGTGTTGAGCAGAAGTGGTGGTGGTGTTGGTGAGGAGTGTTGAGGAGTGGTGGTGAGGAGTGATGAGCGGGGATGGTGATGGTGTGGTATAAGGTGGGAGGGCAGGCGGCGTCGGACAGTCGTCAGCTGGGCACAGGATCAATACACCAACCGCGCCGCCCTCCTCCCTCCTCCTGGCCTCCCACCCACCCACCTCACCCTCCCCCCGGCTTCTCCATCTTAGATCCGTCCTCAGCTTCAGCTCTGCCCTCGTTCCTCCATCAGGACCCGTCTGCACCACCATATGGCTCTCTCTCTCTCTCTCTCTCTCTCTCTCTCTCTCTCTCTCTCTCTCTCTCTCTCTCTCTCTCTCTCTCTCTCTCTCTCTCTCTCTCTCTCTCCATCACCACCACCTCCAACTCACCCACCAGCTGCCATTATCGCCAGCATCACCAACATGACACCCACCAACACTGTCATTACCACTATTCTTATCACCACAACCACATCTTGCAACACTGCTATCACCGCCACGACACCCTACAACACTGCTATCACCACCACAACACCCTGCAACACTGCTGTCACCACAATCACACCTTACAACACTGCTATCACTACCACCAAACCCTGCAACACTGCTATCACTTCCACCTGACATGCGGCTCTGTTATCACTTCCACCGCACCCTGCAACACTGCTTTCACCACTATCACCCTGCAGCATTGCTATCAACACCACCCCCCTTCAACACTGTGTTATCAACACCACCACCACCACCACCACCCTGCAACACTGTATCACTACCACCAAACCCTGCAACAATGCTATCACCACCACAACACCCTGCAACAACACTTATCACCACCACCACGACACCATGCAATACTGCAATCACCACCACCACCACCCTGCAACACTATCACCACCACGACGACACCATGCAATACTGCAATCACCACCACCACCACCCTGCAACACTACCATCACCACTCTCACCAACACTACCATCACTTTCACCAAGCCCAGCATCGCTGTAATCATCACCACCATCATACCACCACCATCATACCACTACCACTGTTATCATCACCACCATCATACCACCACCATCATACCACCACCATCATACCTCTACCACTGTTATCATCACCACCATCATACCCCCACCATCATACCACTACCACTGTTATCATCACCACCATCATACCACCACCATCATACCTCTACCACTGTTATCATCACCACCATCATACCACTACCACTGTTATCATCACCACCATCATACCACTACCACTGTTATCATCACCACCATCATACCACCACCATCATACCACTACACTGTTATCATCACCACCATCATACCACACCATCATACCTCTACCCACTGTTATCATCACCACCCATCATACCACCACCATCATACACTACCACTTTATTCATCATCAACCCTACCCCTGTTATCCATCACCCACCATCATACCACTACCACTGTTATCATCACCACCATCATACCACTACCACTGTTATCATCACCACCATCATACCACCACCATCATACCTCTACCACTGTTATCATCACCACCATCATACCACCACCATCATACCACTACCACTGTGAGCGTACCACAGCGCTGTCATCACCCGAGCTGCCACCACACCTTTACCAACTTTTCGTAAACCCTCACTTTTTTCAGGGCTGAAATTTCACATGTACAGATTGTTATGAATATGGGGATATATATAAGCTCTCCAATTTAATTATTATTTTTGGCGAGGTTGGCTGTGGGGCGGGAGAGGATGCCACACTGGCTACTGCAAAAACCGGCTCACTTTTCCTGCCTGCAGAAGTGGTGGCCAGTGTGATATTGTTTTATGAAGTTAGTAAGTCATATTGGTTGTTACAGTGGCTAGTGGTAGTGGTGTAGGTAGTCTGTATGTACGTAGGTACGTCACGAGTTTTACTGGTGGTGTCATCTACATACACCTACTGTTGGCCTTCAATAAAACCTACGGTCGTTACTCACAATATTTAACTATATCATATCCAACTACAACACTTACCTCTTAGGCTCCCGTATATATATATATATATATATATATATATATATATATATATATATATATATATATATATATATATATATATATGCTGCACGTGGGTGTGTGCAGGGAACACTGTCAGAAAGTTGCAGACTACCGAGCTAGTAGCAAACATATTTGAGATGCAAGTTGCACAGTTGACACAGAACCTTTTGTTATCATTTAGAATCACTTGTGTACAAAATTAAGTATGTGGGAGGAGGGTAGGGTGGGCCCGCGAGGCAGGCAAGCTTTCTAAACTATCAGGCGAGGTGCACCCGGCACGCTGCCGCTGATACCATCTTCACAAGCCAATCATTTGATTGCTTTCTTAGTGCGTCACTACCTTTTTCCCTGTTGCTGACGCCGCCTCGAGCCTAGTCTCATGCAGAGATGATACCTGTTGCTGTTCTCCAAATCTCTGTGATCCTGTACCCGCTCCTGCTCCTCTCTTTTTTTCTGTCCTTTTCTCCTTTTTATCCCTGCTTTCGTGAAGTACATCATTACTACTTGTGCGATGTTCGCCAGCGGTGCCAAGCATATATTTCCTCACTCATTCGTTTCCCTTTCCCGACAAATGACGTTATTCCTCCACCCATCTTTCTTATTCCTGTTTGTAATTCATCGGCATTGTGTGTGTGGGTGATTTTTTTTTATTATTATTAAGGCAGATAATTACTTTTGCTGAGAAGTAGCTTGGGTCTTGGATGACATTTTTTGGGACATGTTTATGCTACTGGTATGTAGGAAGAAGCTTTAGGGACATTTCTGGTGTACTAGACAATAGTTTTTAGTCATACTGAACATACAACGTTTGTTTACTGTGTGAATTGGTTCCCTGGAGAGAGCCATTTACTGTCGTACTGACCGGGAAGCAGGCAGTCGTTGTTCAAGGTTGAGTATTTTCCGATGACTAACACGTGCACCCTACACGACTGGTTTACAGGTACAGGCCAGCTTGGGGAACAACTGGAGCCTCTGTTGTGGATGTTGGCGTCTACTCTGCCAACTGTAGATGCTACATGTTATCGGGATTCATTCAGTGTCCAATTGTCCCATTGATCTAACGTTGGGGTACCGTTGTTTTAGCATCTTAGACTTATATATATATATATATATATATATATATATATATATATATATATATATATATATATATATATATATATTATTCATACAAGTATTTCCTTCAACTCGTAGATGTTCCATATGTGTAGTACTAGTAGAAAGAGCTGTGGCCGGCAGGACGGCTCTGGTTGGCCCGGTACACTTTGTGAACACTTGTCGTGGGTCATCTTGAATATCTCCGACCGTGCATCCCACGCTGGCTCTGATGATTGCGCGCAATTTATTGAAGATGTTTGGGTCCCTGATGTTTAAGATTCTCTCTCTCTCTCTCTCTCTCTCTCTCTCTCTCTCTCTCTCTCTCTCTCTCTCTCTCTCTCTCTCTCTCTCTCTCTCTCTCTCTCTCTCTCTTATGTAAGATCAAACGAGGTATCATTTTACCGTCTTTCATGCCAACTAGGATTTTCCAAGGGTAAGTGATGATACTCTTTTCTTTCGTCTGCGCTCCAGAAACTAGTATAGCGTCATGTGATTTCAGCCGTTTCCGATAATTTAATAACTTTACCATCAATATGGGCCGCAAAAAAATTTTGAGCACACTCTAGTTCTGCAGTTTCTCTCGCTGTTTGCTGTCAGTACGCAGTAGTAATTCGTGAAAGATATTAACCTCTTGAAAAACGTTGCAATTATTTTTTGGTCCTTAGTCTTGAAAGTCTGCAGGATCCATCCCTCCACCCATCTGGAGAAAGCAACTGTTGATTTGTTGTGTTTGCTGGAATTAAGGTCTCAGACATCATAATTCCCGAGGTCTTTCACCTTGTTCAATCGAGAACTTTAACTCAGATTTTTTTTCCTCCAGGTGCTATTAAGTCGAACTAAACAAGAGGTTAAAACATGACTCGATCAGGGACTTGCATCATGATAAACATCAGTACGTCTGTGGAATGATAGGAATTGAATCCGCCAGCGAGAAGCTGCATCGTTTGTTACTGGTTCAGCTGAACTTGGACGGTTTCCTTGTCACCCGATCGCTACATACTATTCTTTGCACATGTTTACACCGTCCAAGGATTCCTGCGCATACACACAGTTTGATCATTGTTGTTCTCATACTTCTACACTCACATCGCGGTACAATATAATTGTATGGACACTAGCAGTTCATACTAAATTGCTCGCATGCGTGAGGGCACACAGTTTCCCCGAAACTTATAAAAGTACTGATGCACACACACACACACACACACACACACACACACACACACACACACACACACACACACACACACACACACACACACACACACACACACACGTTTTATATGTACCTAACGTTACTTGTTTTTCTGTGGTCTTGAAGTACTTGTGTGTGGTACCTGGGATTGTGACCTGCTGTTATGAACGTCTGTATTCGTGCCATTATAGTTAGCTGCCCTTGTTAGTGTAGGATGGTTGTCTGGGTATGACAGCGTTCCTGGCGTGATTGTTTCTTGTTGCACGACGGCGGCGTTGTGCATGTGCGTGGGTGGTTCAGAGGCAGTATTTTTGGAGGTGATGTGGGTCTGTGTAGTTGCATGTTAGTCTGGCTTGTCGTGAGGTGGTTGTGTACATCTGTGTGATCATCCATGTCCGTGGGAAGATTGTCGGACTTGGTATTTTTATTGGCCGTCACGTTGTTCGTTCATGGCCTTTGGTGTGTGTGTGTGTGTGTGTGTGTGTGTGTGTGTGTGTGTGTGTGTGTGTGGGTCGATGGGTTAGGTCTGGAGGATATGACGACTTGCTGTTTAGGAGGAGGTAGTTCAGATGTGCTTGGGTATGTAGCGGGCTGTGGTAAAGCTGACCTCACCATAAGGTAATGTCACATACAGTCAATTCTTCCTACACGCCACAATATGCACTACTGCTGTCCTGTTCATGTATGTTGTTTTGCCATACCAGGAGTGTTATGAAGAGGAGGTGGTGTAGCATGAGTGCTTCTCTGATGTGTGCCGTCCTCAAGCGGCGTCGCTGCAGGTAACATTGGGCTGCAGCACTTACCTTCAGCCAGTGTCCACACTAAATTTAGATCCGTCAAATGTCAGGGTGGCGGAGGGAGCTGCTGCAGGTGTGGTGGCTTGGGAGCTGAGTCTCAGTCGGTCAGTGGCCGGTGGAGGTGTGCACGGCCACGATGGTGAGGGCACTGGTGGTGCCATACACACGCTACTGCCACACGTGCACCCCTCCTGCACGTGAAACTTGTAGGGTGTGGCTCACTTGCTGGGTAATCGCCCGGTGGCATTGACGGACATCTTCACACGTGTATCCTTGGCCCAAACAATACTGTAAGAAGAATGTGCTGATCTTCCATGTATATGTATATATCATGAGGACGTGTGGAGAGCCTGGTGTTGGTAGTGAAGGACTGTAGGTGGTTGTCTTGCAGGGCGGTGAGCATTCCATCTCGACGGATTGTATTATATTAACTCATTTGGTTCATTCGTCAACACGTCGTGGGTCTCGGTTCACACATCATTGTTTCACGATTGTGAGCCAGTATCGGGGATTCACTGACCGACTTTGTGGCATTTTCTTGCTGAAGAAATGATTTAGGATTAAGTGATTAAAGGTGTTGCCATACCTTATGTATGCCATAGGTCGATATCGAAGGTCGTCTGCCTCGGCCCCGGGCCAAACCGCTGTGTTGCTCAGTTTGTGGGTCAGTGTCTACGTAACCATTACACCGTGTGTGGCTAGGTATACATTCTACATCATTATCCAGGACATGCTTAAATTTCTCCGCTGTGTACCCTATTTTGTTTTCTTGGTAGTAGGGAATATGTTACACAGTCGTAGACTTCAGATGTGTAATATTTATATGTTATTGATTTAGTGATTCTTTTGATTTAAGTAGTATTTTGTTCACTTCTCATTCACTGGCTTGACTTTGAACACAGAACAGGAGTATTGACGTGGTGGTTGTGTGTCAGTTGTTGAAGTGTGGTGTTGGGCAGTTGGTGGGTGTCTGTTGTCATGCCTACGTAGGACCTGATAATCTCACCCATGCCCACCCTGGCCGCTATTCCCTGCTTTCCAACTTCCCTCTACCCTTCACCCTCACGGCTCAGGTTGTCACATGCCCACCTTATCACTCTCGGCTCTAGATTTATCATATCCACTGTCACTGTCAAATTTATAAAAAGTTCGTCTCGTAAGGAGATGCTTTGTTACCCACGTAGGTTGAAAATTGAACATGTTTGTATGGTTCTGGTACCTGCTGAGTCTCAAGTGGTCGTAAAGATAGCATTTGTCTCATTACCATAACTTCATTGAAAAGAAAACGGTATAAGACAATACTTTATGTTCCAGCCGAGGCTTTGTGTAGTGATGATCCCATATTGAGTTGATGTGCCAGTATGGTAGGGTTAAAGTTGCTTTGTGGCTGCACTGGGGGTGAGAGGACACCTGGGGAGAGAGAGGACACTATGGGAGAGAGGGAGGACACTAGGGGAGAGGGAGAACACTAGGTTAGAGGGAGGACACTAGGGGAGAGAGGACACTAGGGGACAGAGGACACTAGGGGAGAGAGGACACTAAGGGAGAAAGGACACTAAGGAAGAGAGGACACTAAGGAAGAGAGGACACTAAGGAAGAGAGGACACTAAGGAAGAGAGGACAGTAGGGGAGAGAGAGGACACTAGGGGAGGAAGGAGGTAAAAGACGAAGAACCAGGTATGATGGAGGTGTTCTCGGGCAGGAGCCACGGATGACAGTAGGAGTTAGTGGTTGCTGCTCGGGTTTAGCACGTCCTTGAGCCTGGGCATGGTAGAGGTGTGCTGTGGCCGGTGGGGGGGCTGATCGGTACACGTCCCCGAGGAGGAGGAGGATGTGTTGGGTGTGCCGGCTACACATTTTCCGCAGGCTTTGTGTTGCTATTTAGGGAGTATTGATTATGGCCAGGCACGGGTTGCTCTGAGAGCACCATTGTTTGTCCCTTTCAATATATCTGTCCTTCTCTTGTGAGTCCCACACGGCCAGGATTCTCTCTCCATAATATTGCCGGCCTACATTTGGCTCTTCACTGATTCTCTAATGATGGGAATTTATTTGTTGTGGAGAAGGGTATGTGTTTTTGTTTGCTTGTGTGTGTACGTACGCTCGTGCCCCACCTCGCCATCCCTCTGAATTAGTTATGAATATTCATGGTGCCTGTAAGTGGTTTATTTGTTTGTTGTTGATGGTATGCTTGTGTGGGGTTGTGGTAGCGAGACACCACACCATCCTGTTGATGGTGTGGCCGGAACCATTATTGGTCATAGATAGTGTGACAGCTGCAGGAGGATTCATCATAGCAAGTTATATACCACTCACTGCCTCCCTGTGTGGCTTGGTTACTACACCAGACGTAGAAGGTGGAGGGCTGAGGCAGCGCCATTGTCCTCGGGCATGATAGGCATGGAGGCTTCCCCACCTTGCTCCCAGCTGGACGTCATCTTTAGTATTGGTCGGTAACCGTATATAGTTCAGTCGTGTTCATTCATTTATTCACAGTTGTCCATCGTTTTGACCTGTTGCTCCCTACCGAGGCAAATGCAAGATGACGTGAAGATATAATGTGTTCATGGAAGGACAGCACAATAGTACCCTTGTTAGGGCTATACATATAATGTGTTCTCCCAGAGTCGTCAAGTTGTGGTTGGTGAGATAATGTTGAACAGTGGTTGTATCGAGGTAGTGAGTGGGGTTATGACGGTACGGTCCTGGAGGTAGTGTTGTGTGGCCACGCTTGGCACACACCCGCCCTTTCACAGACACACAGGTACCTACCTGGCTGAACCATTAAGTCGCAAATTCATTGGACGATGATTTTTGGTTCGTCTGAGCGTTTTACTGCCAGATGTCTCCGTATTGAAATGCAGGATTCGTTTGTCATAATATTAGGTGCGTCGCTTGTATAGTGTTGAGAGGTCGCATGGTAAGGTACGTGCAGCGACCGTAGCAGATGAGACGGACAAGGTAACGGGTCGGTGTCGCCGTGCAGAGGTCGTGACCTGAAGTGGAGTTCTCTCAGACCATGACCGCTGCCCTGACGATGCTGAGCGGCCTGGGACGAGTCTTATGGAAGCTCTCGACTGGGGAGACTGGGGTGTGAGTGCTCCAGCGGGCTCCTCCATCAGCCCGACTCTACCCCACACTCAACACTCACGGAAGAAAGTAGAGCATCCGCGACTCTACCCCACACTCAACACTCACGGAAGAAAGTAGAGCATCCCAGTGGGCGGACATTGATGATACAGAATTGTAGATAGTAATGGTGGCTTGTTGTATGAGTGGTACCCATATATTGTAAACGTTCACCGTAATGTTACAGTGTCCGCAATAAGACCTTGTCCGTCTTTCCATACATTTTCAAAGGCGAGTTCACACTTGCATTTTATTACTCTGTCGTCTCTCCTTTGGCCTTGATTACCATGTGCTGACGTCTGGGTATGGAACTGGCAGTTTCCTGAATCATTCTAGATCCATGTTTTAGGTCCATAGGGTCTTGATTTCTTGAATGAGGCGAGGCACGTAGAGGTGTTGGGGGAAAGCAGCCGCCTGATCGTGTGTTGTGAGCTCTCATTGCGCCTAGAAATCTGACGTGTACCCACACTTGCATGCTTCCCGGTGAGGACCCGGGCTATTTCCTCCTCAGAAAGGTAAGAGCCAACCATCTTGAAACTCAGGTGGAAGAAATATGTCGGCCAGAAGCGAAATTCCCAAAATAAAGTGGCAGCCTTGAAGAGCGAAGAAAGAACATCCTACCCTCAAAATAGCCTGAGGCACACTGAGGCGTGTTGCTGGTGCTCACACCGTGAGAAACACGTCTCTGCGACCATTTATAGGATGATTTCACCCTGAGAGCGTCATACTCTTGTACCCACAATAATTCTTAGCCGTGTATCTAGTTATGACATCGTGGTATGCTTCAGTTTTATGATAAACATTGGTTGTCTGTTTTCAGATTAAGAAATGAACTTATAAAGACTGGATTATTATCCCGCTCTGCCATCTAGTCTGAGTTACTTACAGTCTCTGATGAACTTCGTTAGAAGATTGAACTGGATACTTTATTTTTCCCAACTACCGGATTTCAGTGTGATACTAGTGGTCTAGTAGTTTAGTTGCGTTACCTTGTGAACCATTGAGCCATGGTGGAAGATAGTGGTGTGTGTGAGTGCATTGTGGAAGATAGTGGTGTGTGTGAGTGCATTGTGGAAGATAGTGGTGTGTGTGAGTGCATTGTGGAAGATAGTGGTGTGTGTGAGTGCATGGTGGAAGATAGTGGTGCCCTTCTCTCACCACATCGTAGTAAGACAACCTTACGAAACTAAAGAAAAACGAGAGACTTTCTTCCAGCAGACTTGGCTTTGATTATGTCGGAGCTTCCCCACATATTCCATACCTGGTGGTCTCTATTGTTTGTATTCACATATTTATGTATTGTCTGGGCCAAGTTGTCTAGGATGGTCTTCTTTATGAAGACCATCACACTAGGATACAACGTGAAAGGTACTTTGTATACCTTCGTCATTAGTGTGAGTGGCGTGTATTATGAATTGTGTGTGAATGTGTACAGACAGCCGCCTCCCTAACGGTTTTCCGTTGGTTCCCCACCACTGTTGACGGGAATTTGTGGGGTGGGGGATCGCCTCCTGGGGGAAACACTGGACAACTTCCACTACCAACATATATCCATGGACGTATGTGAACCACTACTACATGCAGGATGGACTTGGGAGTACCTCCTACACTCGATGACCAGAATATACCCTCTCTCTCTCTCTCTCTCTCTCTCTCTCTCTCTCTATATATATATATATATATATATATATATATATATATATATATATAGATAGATAGATAGATAGATAGATAGATAGGATATCGATCTTTGGTGACAGGAGTGTTGTTATGTGTCTGTGGTCGGGCGCCTCAGCCTGGTGTGGTGTTGTTTCCCAGCAGGACAAGTATTTAATGGCTTGCGACCCGTCACAGTAATTAGCATTATGGCTGGGTTATGATACGTATAGATGAAGGTTTTAACCTGTAAGTGAACCTGACTTGTAACTGAGGAAACTCCATCTTTGGTTGTTGAACTTTATACACTTGTTTCTCTGCCGGTAAAGAATGAAGTGGTACAAGACCAAGATCAATACCTTGATATTTGTAGTCCTTGTAAAACGTTTTAACTTGGATCGTAACTTGATGAAAATTGCGGCTTTGGCCTCGGTGCTTAATGTTGCTGTTCCGGATATTTTTCATACCATATTTCCAGCAGTTCTTACTCAGCTCCTGGTGACAATGCAGCACTGCAGGCCACACTCTTGTTCCATGACGCACCCTTCCTGTTATTGTGATTACGATTATCAGTGTCATTTCCATGACTATTATTACTATTATCATCATCATTTAGAATCACAATATTATTATTAGTGTTAGTAGTAGTAGTTGTTAGTAGTAGTAGTTAGTAGTAGTAGTATAATTGCTTATATGCATTACCCACTTTTTCGCACCTGATCATAGATATTTTCTCCACAACTAATTAATGTTTCTTATCTTGCAGGTAAGTTTGTGGCGACATGAGTGAGGAACCTCGTGTGTCAAGTGATGATAACGGTGAGTAACGTCAGCTTGACGCAGTTATGTCTTATTCGTGTTTAACTTACTAAGACCCAGCGGTGCTGGTAGGCCGGACACATGGCAGATAGTGAGGCTGGCCGTAGCACCACTTCGTTGTGGTGGGTTATATGATGATAACTTAGCGAACGACTGTATGTTAACTACCTTGTGCCTCCCGCTCACTGATCGGTCTTCCGGCTCACTGTAGCACAAACACGTTCACTGCTCGCCTCGCAGATCGTGAGGATCCCAACATCGATACCACTTGGTTTTTAAATTTCTATACTCTCTAAAACTTGGCTTTCGTCTTACGTATACTTTCCCTCGGATCCTCCAGTCATGAACATCTTTCCGACTGTTTGACATCCCGCCTTGAGGCATTGCTATCCTGACATTCAGTAGCTGAACTTCTCTGCTGCGGTATTTCGCTGTAAACCAAAGATAATGGCTTGGTTGTACACGAGATGATCCCAGTGGAGGCGAGTCCCCGGAACGGTCTAGAATACATAACACCCGAGACGAGTTCTATATCGTCACGACCATTCCTCCAACATGTCTGAGCAGTATTAGGTCTACAGATCACAGTCTTATATCTGTCGGCTCCCGCCTGAAACACAATTTTGGCTCATGTGGTCTGCGTGGTCTTCCTGTGAAGCTTTTATGCGACTGTTCTCGACACTAGTACAGCTTTTGCCGGCAAGGATGCCTTCAGTTGTGCTGACGACATAGCGGAGGTTATCCTGGCTGGGATCTCGTCTACTGAACCTGATCTCCTCAGTCACAGTTTCATCGCTCTTGCTCTGATGCTTTCAGAATTAAAAATCGTCTGACTTATGAACTACTTTATCACCACCCTTCAACCCACCCTTACCCTCCGCTCTCATGTTGCTTCAGTCTTCCTATTTTTTTCTCTTTTTTTTCATCTACCGTGAGCTTTCGGCGTGTGTGTCTAGGGCCCTTATGATCTAGACTTGCGGCATACTTCTGGCTGCAGCTTCCCGTATATATTTGTGGAGATCATCCACACGAGGATTGACCGTTATGATACCCCCCCTTTTCACCACACAGTGAAGTTATGGATTTCTCTTCCGTCTTTTGTCCTTCCCTCTTATAACCTTTCCACATATAAGTGTCGGGTCAAGAAACACATGAGCCCAAGTTAATCTCTCGCTACATTTTCCCCTCATAGTTTTCTAACATTCTGTCCAAGATGGTTATGATTTGGGCTTGTCTTTGCCCATACCATGTTGACCGCTGTTGAAAAAACTATGCAGGTCGACTGTAGTTCACCAGGAAATGAATACGTGAGGGCCGCTCCCTGTCCGTGCATCTCTCACTAGAGTTAGGAAAGTGTGGAGTGTTCTGATGAATAGGATTATTGTATCGTGGTAGATTGTGTGTACAGGAGTCATGTCTTCACTTATCTTGAAGTAGTGACTAAATGTTCTCCAGAAGCCTCCCACAACGTCTCATCCATACAAGACTGACTACTGGCTGCTGTATACTCTACTAGACTGGCTACTGAATACACTACGAGACTGGCTACTGAATACACTACGAGACTGGTTACTGAATACACTACGAGACTGGCTACTGAATACACTACAAGACTGGCTACTGAATACACTACGAGACTGGCTGCTGAATACACTACGAGACTGGCTACTGAATACACTACGAGACTGGCTACTGAATACACTACGAGACTGGCTACTGAATACACTACGAGACTGGCTACTGAATACACTACGAGACTGGCTACTGAATACTCTACGAGACTGGCTACTGAATACACTACGAGACTGGCTACTGAATACACTACGAGACTGGCTACTGAATACACTACGAGACTGGCTACTGAATACACTACGAGACTGGCTACTGAATACACTACGAGACTGGCTGCTGAATACACTACGAGACTGGCTACTGAATACACTACGAGGCTGGCTACTGAATACACTACGAGACTGGCTACTGAATACACTACGAGACTGGCTACTGAATACACTACTAGACTGGCTACTGAATACACTACGAGGCTGGCTACTGAATACACTACGAGACTGGCTGCTGAATGCACTACGAGACTGGCTACTGAATACACTACGAGACTGGCTACTGAATACACTACGAGACTGGCTACTGAATACACCACGAGACTGGCTACTGAATACACTACGAGACTGGCTACTGAATACACTACGAGACTGGCTGCTGAATACACTACGAGACTGGCTACTGAATACACTACGAGACTGGCGACTGAATACACTACGAGACTGGCTACTGAATACACTACGAGACTGGCTACTGAATACACTACGAGACAGGCGACTGAATACACTACGAGACTGGCTACTGAATACACTACGAGACTGGCTACTGAATACACTACGAGACTGGCTACTGAATACACTACGAGACTGGCTACTGAATACACTACGAGACTGGTTACTGAATACACTACGAGACTGGCTACTGAACACATGAGACTGGCTACTGAATACTTTGTAAGATAACAGCTAAGTACTTTAGAAGACTGACTGATGAATACACTGCGAGACAGTACTGAATACTTTACAAGACTGGCTGCTCATTACTTTACTAGACTGACTGATGGATACTTTACAAGACTGGCTACTCGTTACTTTACTAGACTGACTGCTGGATACTTTACAAGACTGGCAACTGAATACTCTGCTAGACAGACGACTGCAAGATTGCTGAGTGCAAGACTGAACATCGATGTCTATACAAGAGATAGTATTGAACTTTGTAGCGCGCATGAGTCTTCTGTTGACGTAGGCGTGAGAGGGACACTGCTGTTGTATTTTCACCCAGGGATTAGCATGAGGATGAGCCTGACCAATGCTGAGGGAGTGTGCCCTCTGGAAGACATGACAGCCAACATATAGCTACGTGTGTCGCCTTAAGTGTGAATTACAAGGTTTATATTCTCAGTGGTCATATTGCTACATATTGATGTGATCATTTATCAGGATATGATTTATATCTTGCTGAAAACGACGTTGATTTTCATGTTCTGGATTGGTCTCGTCATAATCCCCCTTAAAAGATAATCAAGATTATTATTCCCAGCATCACGCGTACATGAAAGCAGATGTGTATATATATTTTTTTTAGATTTGTGGTATTATATTTGAGCCCGAGTTGAACACACGAAAGACTTGGTACAGACATTTTTTATCATTGATTATTAGGAAATTTTGAGAATTCAGTCTGATCGAAAAATGTATTTAATTCTGAAATTGTGTTGTTGGTGGTGTGGTGTAGATGGTACAGTGTCGAGCAACTGTGGAAATACTGGCAGTGGCTGTGAGGACAGCAGCAGGTGGCTGTCTGTGTGTGTGTGTGTGTGTGTGTGTGTGTGTTTGTGGCGGCGGTGCTGAAGGAAACACCTCAGGGCTGGTAAGCCTGTTATTCCCCTGCGCCACCACCACACTACACTGGGATAATCCCTGCTCGCCACCGTCAGTGCAGGATACTCTGTCTTGGGCGAGTCAGTTTGATATTGGGAGATCACATCATCATCAGTGGAGCCCTGGGCACAGGTGCTCGCTGCTGGAGGGGCTGCTCTCGTGGGAACAGCTGCCTGCCTCTTGTTGTGGGCTGTAGGGCAGCTGAGGCCCCCTGTGGGTGTGTGGTGGTGGTGGTGTTGCCAGCACCTCGGCCACTTCAGGACCCGGTGATCCTCGCATACCGTTCATGTTCTTCTGACGGAGGATGATGTGAGCCTCTCCACGTGCTGAGCGACCTTGTCCTCGGCCGTAGTGGCCACCTTGTGGGACACGACCCTCCTGGGCTCCACATAACCCAGGACCGGTAGTTTAGTCATCACGATTGGAATGACTGTTGTCGAGGTTCGTGTCTGGCAGGTGGAGAGTAATTACCCTGTCTATATTGACACTCGCAACAACAACAGGTTACCCGTGGAAACGTGACTGCCAAACGTTGACTGAAGATTGTGAGAATAATAATGATCATCATGAATTGCCACACCAGCTGCTCCGACGTGCGTCAGGGACAGTTAGCACTCTGTGGGTGTGCGCTTTTCAGAGTATTTGCACGACGAAGTCTTAATTTATTTTTTTCTGAGATTGTGTATTTCTGTGTCACAGAGGGAGGGAGGAGTCTGGAGGGAGGCAGGTGAGTGACAAACTGGTTCAGTGATGTATGAGGTCCTCCCCCCCCTCCCTCGAGGCTCCCCACTCACAACCTAACCATTATTTGAAGGTGTCAAAGCCCCGGCGGGAGCCTTTGTTACCTGGCGGTAGGCAGGATATTGACGACCGCCACCAGAATATGAGGCGAACCATGAGGAAGAAGACACCCCCCCCCCCCCCCCCCACACACACACACACACACACACACACACCCAGCCATACCCACCATTCCTCACCTGGTGGAGCAGCTTGTGATTAATTGTTGGTGGTATTGAGTGAAGCGGCCAGAATGTCTCACACATATGGTGGGTTACGCGCTGACGAAGCCTGTGATGATAACATGTGGTAGGCCTTACCACTGGCCAGAGAGTCACGTCCATCTTCTGAAAACTTGGCTAGATTTGCTGTGTTTGTAAAGTTTGTAAAGACTTGGTCTTTATGGGAGGCACTGGGTGGGTTTCCGGTATAATTCTGGGGGAGGATTTTATCGTGGCATGACTTGTTGGCGGCGGTGAGGGAGAGCGGAGCCGCACTAATAACGTGAGGCAGGAGATGCATTGACGTGCCACAACTTGTGACGCTCTCGACGCCACCCAAGTTGAGACATTTTTAGCCTGCAACAAATTGTGATAAAACTGACACGAGTGCTGGAGGCTCCTGCCGGCACGAGAACAACACCTACTACGTACAAGTTGGATGACAAAGTTGGGGAAGCTCGCGACCTGCTCCTCCGGCGCTGGTCGAAGTTGTGAGGCCCACGGCTGACGACGGCCCGGGCCATGCCACCAGCAGTGAGGTGCGGCCCACGGCTGATGACTGATGAGGGAAGAAGGTTCGTAGTGATGTTGGTGTCCCAGCAGGCCAGAGCGGAGGGCGTGCGGCAACTAACTCCCACGCTGCCTTTATAAACATAAATACCACACTATTATAGCTCATTACGCCTCCCGTCCACGCTCCCCCACTAATGAATTAACTCTTCAGTGTCGTAGGCTTTTGGTCCATCATGTGCATTTGCTCATTATGAACGAGGAATGGAGTTTCCACTCCCTGTTTCTAGAGCTATAGCAGCGACAGGCCCTTGCCATCGTGATGTGAGGTGTAAACCAGTTGTTGTAGAGCACTGGTGATGATGGAACGAGTCCTGACCTTGGGAGGTGAGCAGCTGGAGAGCTGTCCGTCGGCTGGCGTCATCAGGTGCTGAGTTACCCCACGAGCGATTCTTTAGAGAGCGAAGGAGAGTTCAAGGCCAGATCTCATGTTTTGCCCCTCGTTGAGTGCATACAAACACAAGTGACTTTTAGAGGTCATTACCATAATGGGGTTGACCTTTACTCCTGGTGTGAAGTGGTCAGAGATGATGAGGAGGATCACAGACTTGGACCAGGACCAGGATCAAGGTGGGACAACATTAGTGGTAAGGCAAGAGCAGCAGTGACCTTTGCTGACCATAAAGGCGCTGTGATGATCCTCCGCGTCCTGCCTCCTCTTCGGTTCTAACCTCCCGTGTGTGTGTGTGTGTGTGTGTGTGTGTCTGTGTGTGTGTGTCTGTGTGTCTGTGTGTGGATGGTGGTGGTGGAGGGTAAGGATAATCGTCCAGAGATTTCTGGGTGAAATCTGGCTTCCTGTTGCGGATGGTTCAGTGGGCAGGTTGAGGCCTTCTCGTGGGGAGTCGGGCTAACGTCACAAAAAGAACTCGACCATCAGACCCAGGCCATTTATTTCCACGTAATCCCCAACTGTACCTCAGGAAGTGTAGAAGGCTTACGTGAGGAGGCAGTAAGACGTGGGACACTGGCTCTTCTTTATGAAGAAAAATAAATTTTTATATATATATTAGTAACTGTTTATCTTTTACTTAATGTCTGTGGCAGCTCTTATGGTAGAGATTCCACCCTTTTCCTGGGTACATGAATTTCATAGTGCCACAAGTTCATACGAATATTTAGATTGGTTGGTCTTCTTTATAACAAGGCAGGTTGGAGAAATGAACACAGTAGACCGGCGACCATGTTGGAGATGGGCGGGGAGGGATGGGTTGTCAGACATTGAGTAGGGGAGGAGGATGGGAACAGTAGATGTGAATGAGGTAGAATCATTTATCAGTGTCCACTTTGTGTCCAATATAGGACCTGAGACACCTTCCTAGTCTGCTGCCGAGGAGCATACCTGGTGGTGGGGTGAGGTGGTGTCACGCACTATATAGATGAGGCGACCAGCGGCCCTAGACGGGAGGGCTCACCTAGGCCGACCTCACTCTCAGGTCAAAGTTATTTTCGTCGGGTATAGAGGTTGGGATGGTATGGTTGAGGGGTTGTACCTGCGATGATGTTTTGGGCGCATAGGGAAGTTTAGTTAGATGTAAACCTGTGTACTTAGAGGTAATGAACATAAGTATTATTAGGTAAAAGTATTGAAAACAAGTACATTAAAAGCTTTATACTTTATACTTGTAGCAGGGCAGGTGTGGTGTGAGGAGGCAGGTGTGATGTGAGGAGGCAAGTGTGATGTGAGGAGGCAGGTGTGATGTGAGGAGGCAGGTGTGATGAGTGTATGGAATGTACAGAACTATATATTAGAGAGGCCAGTAGCCAATATGATAGTTATATAAATTTGCGTCGAGAAAGTAAGAGAGTTATACGACAAAGCGAATATTAAGCTTACATTGCTGAAAATAACAAAATAAACCCTAAGTTATGGTAAAAGCAAGAGAGTCATTACCTTGTCAGTCGGTCTATTAATTACGGACGACCGTGACCTGGTTCAGGACAACGCGTCCAGGGCAAAAATTTGAAATGATTTTATTTTGTATCTGTATTTACGATCGTAGACACAACCCATGTGCCGAATCCAGCTTCATTGTTGAGAGAGGAAAACTGTCTCCAACAAATTGGCACAGAAGCTACAGACGTACTATCATCTATCAGCAGTAAACAGAATTGAAATAGATAAAACTGTAGGACCCGATCAGTTTTATCCGAGAATAATGAAAGAGGCGAAAATTATACATTTAAACCCTTGACTGCCCTTTTCACTTGCTGTGGGGAAAGTTCCAGATGACTGGAAGTTTGTCAGTGTAACGCCGATATTTAAAAAAGGGTGATAGGTCACAGCTCGAAAATTATCTTCCAGTTCGTTTAACGTCTGAAGTTGGAAAACTTGTGGAAATCATCTTTCGAGATAGAACTGTAAACCATTTAGAGGAGCACCACGAAATATACAAATGTCAGCATGATTTTCGACAAAATCGCTCCACTGTCTGATTGTATTTATGATATAACCAACATGTATGAAGAACGTAAAGCAGGTGATGTTATTTATCTAGATTTTCTGTTTTTATGATATAATCAACATGTATGAAGAACGTAAAGCAGGTGATGTCATTTATCTAGATTTTCAAAAAGTATTCGATAAGGTTTCGCATCAGAGGTTACTGGCCAACATTGTCACATATGGTATTGATGGAGTTGTACTTCGGTTGATAGGAAACTGGTTGACTGACCGTAAACAAAGAGTTGTGATCGCTGGTCAAGCCTCACATTGGTTTGACGTAACAAGTGGAGTGCCACAAGGATCAGTTTGGGGACCTGTTCTTTTTTTTTCATATATATTACTGATATTGATAATGGGCTGCATTGCAAGATATCAAAATAAACTGATACAAAGCTGGGAAATAAATCTACAAGTAGACTTGAACGTCTACAACTTCACACTTGACACAGACCACCTGATGGACTGGGCTCGTAGGTGGCAAATTTATTTTTCTATGGATAAAAGTTGTATCAGTTTTACATATCGGTAACAGAAACGAAAAGTTCAGCTACAGTATGAATTCTTTTGAACTGCGAAAGCTAAATGAGGAGAAGTTTTGTGCGCAATCATCTCTGGTGACCTAAAGTAAAGCAGTTCAATAATCATTAAAAAGAGCGAACAAAATTCTTGGATTCATAGGTGGGACCTTCGAATTTAAGTGCAGGGAAATCATTCTTACTCTGTACAGTTCATTGGTTTGTCCCCATCTTGAATATTATGCTCAGTTTTGGATACACTGCCTAAGAATAAAACATAGACACAAGGGAGAGAATGCACTGTTGACTTACAAAGATGACTCCCGGACAGAAACGCATCCTACGAGAACAGATTAAACCACCTAAATCTTTTTAGCTTAGAAAAGACAAGGCTGAGAAATGATCTAATACAAGTATTCAGAATTATCAAAGGCATTAATAATCTTGATTTATGAAGTTCCTTAAGATTTGATTCGTTTGATTGTACTCGTGGGCAAACGTTTTACCTCGAATGAGGCGAAGTACATATTCAAACAGGACTTTAACATATGGAACGCTTTGTCATTTAGAATGGTTGTTTTTAGAACTATCGATACGTTTAAGAATAGACTTTAAATGTTTCGCTTGCAAGTCCACGACTTACATTACTTGCACTTGCCACATTGATAATTTGCTGGTTATTCTCTGAATTATCTGTATACCTTCTGACTTTTTCCACACGAATGTGAATTTCTGATATCTTCCAGTATCACAACAGCCTCGAAAGAACCCAATGGTTTGTTGTTGTTTGAAGTCCTTCGTATTCCTGTAGTGTACTACCTGGACTTGAGTGTTGACAGTATCGTGTAGGTGTTGTAAGGTGCCGCCGCTTGTACAGCTGGAGGGCACGGTACGGTTGTATCATTTTCTGTAAATTACTCAGCACAAAATATTCAGAAAATTATACAACGAATTGTAAACAATGAAATGTGCACTACAACCATGGGTAACAACCCACCCAGATACAGTTGTAATTGCAGTTCGTCTTCCACAGGTTGCCAGAAAACAGTTAAGTTGCAAAGAGCTTCCATGCAGTTGGTTAGATGGGCAGCTCCCTGCAGTGTTGCTTTTTGAGTTTCAGTTCTTCCTAAATCAGACGTTAACAGAACGAAGGAAAAAGGTTGATAATAACATTGTAACACACCATACTGTGCTTGGGTGATATTGTAACGTTGGTCTACTGAATGGCAGAACTGGTGTCACTGAGACAAAACTTACGAGGAAAGTATTGTACAAAACATCAGACGTTATTCAGACATGATGTGCTCCTTGATCGGTCTCCAAACCAGACCAGCGTATGGCGTATTCAGGCCTGCAGCAAGCTGGGATATACCCCAGATACATGTTAACGGTGAAACAACGAAAGCGAAAGCAGTACATTTTCTTTCTGAAAGAAAACCGGATGAGTCAGTTTATTTCCTCATACAATCGTGTCACGTTGATACTTCTGGCAGGCGCCATATTTAACCAGCACCTCGCTATGTGGATGACACCTGCTTCTCAAGCGACTTTTGTGAATCTCTTGTTAATAGTTGCAGATCATCGCTCACACAACTAATTAAACTTGGGCACGAGAGGCTTCCAGTCTTGCGAAGGTTGTGGCCAGGATTCATGATGGACTTACTCCAGTTATCCCGTGTCTGGAACTGTTGATGCGGTGAAGAAGCTGCCTGGATATTTGAATGGCAAGGACCTGACTCACTCTGTGGATTGCTGTTCCTGTTCCTCGGACCGGTGGACGGGTTGGTCGGGACGCTGTTGCTTCTATATGTGGGTCAGGCAGGAGGCTTTTGCTTAGAACGAAAGGTTGATGTCTTTACGTGGAATAACATGTAGGACTGCAGATTGGTGTGGCTGGCTGGAGCTCTGAAAGGATAGAGCCCGAAGCGCTGGGTAGTTGGAGACTGCTGCTGTTACCTTCTGGAAGGTATTGATTTCAGCAAAGATGGTTGATATTGTTGGAGCGAGAGGCATTCCGTTGATAAGTTTACATCAAATTTAGGAAAGGAGGACATGATAGAGCACATGTAAATTTTACTTGGAACAGGTGCATGTAATGGCAAAACAGGAATGTAACAAGATCAGAATTTGTAATATGTTTTCCAGTTTGATGGTGAGGAGTAGTACGCAGTTTGGGAGTAACTTGCTCAGGGGAGATGATGTGGGTCAGAAGAAGCATCAGCTGAGCTGGAGGTGGAGTAACATGCACACCACAGACCTTACTGGTCACACACCACGAGGAACGTGACACTTCTAAACAAGTATGATCATTAGTCTTGTCCTCTTGATGATCTCAAGACATCTTGAAGCCTCACCACTCGCATATTGACGTAAGGTGGAGCTTCATGGAACACGTGATGAAAGTCGTATGCGTTTCTTCATGGATGTCGCAGACATAACGTTCCCCTGTGGTGATCCTCCTGCCATGTACGATGTATGTGGTATTACTCTAGTTCATGGCGACCCAAGTTTACCCATGAGCTTGGTCACCTTTGCATGGCGAGAGTTGGCTTAAGGTACTCCACCTCAGAACCAAAGAAAATAATCTTCAGTGAAACTCATCAAGGTAAAGCTCTGGTTTTCATCATTTGATTTGGCTGTTGTATGATGATTTCACGTTGTAGGTCACCAGTAGACGGTGTGACTGTAGACAGTACGGCCGCTGGCTTCAGACACGGAGAAGAAACAATATCATCTGATAGCAGAAGTGTTGTTGCGTCGTACATTATCTTTGTGTTATCAACTTCTGTCTGTCTAGTATATGAATGAGATGTAAATTTGTTATTGTTGCAAGGTACAATGTTATCTCAACACCCGGATTACCGAATAATGATAATATTTGCTGATATATTTTACATTTTTTTTAGTTACCTTGTCAGTTTAGGTAGATTGATGTCTAAACAGAGATGTCCAGAGATATCCGTCAGGGAGCTGTGATTTACATAATGAAGTGCCGGAGTGTTATAAGATTTTCATACATTTCCTCTAAATCTTTATTTTAATGTGTCAAGAAAGTGTACCACACAGCTGGTGGTGTGTAATGTGAAGCACTTATGCTTGCAGGTAGAGTATTGTGAGGGTAGCGGCCAGGGTGGTGTTGGCCTCACCAGAAAGTGAGTGTCTTGACCATATTATTGTGTGGCAGGTGGGCCGTGAGCCCAGGTGGGCGGGGCCAGGGTCCGGCCGCCGCCGCTCCAATTAACCTTGGACGAGTCCCCGTCGCCTAGATCAATACCCGGCCACCACAGCACCACCACCACCACCACAGTCCCCACCACCACAACTACCACAGTCTTTGCGACCACAACTACTACAGTCCCCACTATCAGCCACCGCCACAGCACCACTGTCAGCGTAGTCCCCACCAGCAGCAACTTAGTCACCACCACCACAGTCCCCACCACTACCTCCATTGCCCCACAGCCATCCTCACCTCCCAGTGTCCCCACCACCACAGCCATACCACCATCACCAGTCCCCACCACCACTACCATAGTCCCACCACTGTCATACTTCCAACCATTTTCTATAGTCTCCACCACACACCAGAGCTTCACACTCTCCAGTGGCACTACTCCACCACAGCTGGGCTCTGTCTGCCACAGCCTCTCCGCCGCTCGCTCTTACTTCATCCTTACTAATTTTTTCTCGTCTCGACACATGGCACAGCTTTCCTGTCAGAATCCCCACCCACCACAACCTCACTACACACCCCGCACGAACCCCCCACCACCACTACCAAACCAACTACAACAGCTCCCACCCACTACCACCTCATCAACTACCACAGCCCCTCCTCCACCCACCACAACTTCAGTACACACCCCACACAAACCCCCCACCACTACCAAACCAGCTACCACTGCTTCCACCCACTACCACCTCATCAACTACCACCACTGCACCATATACCACCATCTACCACAGCTCCCACCTGTCACCACCGCTACCTTACCAGTCCTATTAGGGACCACAGCTCAGCAGTCACCGTGTACCACAGACCTGCTTACATGTATACAACCAACCTCCTGGATATGTATTACAGTTGCATCACCTCGATCTACAATGCCTACCACAATATTCACGACTTTCATCTTTTGACCGATATCTCTGTTGTGATGATGTCACCAGTGGAGTAGTGATGATGATAGCAGTGTAGTGGTGTAGTGATGATGGGCAATAGAGTGGTGTGGTGATGATTGTAGCAGTATAGTGGTGTAGTGATGATGATGTGGGCAATAGAGTGGTGTAGTGATGATGTCAACCGTAGAGTGGTGTAGTGATGTCGAGGTGAAGAGTAGAAAGGTGTTGTGATGATGATTGCGGTAGAGTGGTGTAGTGATGATGAGGTCAGTAGAGGTGTGAGTGACATTACCAACATCAACAGCAGGAGTCCACATGTTTCGGTAAAGACACTGCCGTTTATAGGTGGAAGGCCCAGTCTGTTTCCTATATTGACATATCATAAATAGAATCCTGGTCTTTGACGTTATAAAGGGCATACTAGTGTTGTGGACTTTATTCATATTACTAAACGTATCTGTTTATGCCGTACACGTCATTTATTTGTGTTTGTTTGTGTTAGCCGGTGAATCATACCATACATGGCCAGTAAGCATTGCTCTCCTTTGTAAGTGCAGGATCACCGAGTGTATTGTCGATCATCGTGTTATGTGCTGCTTTATTATTTGATGGTGTTGTGGTTACCGGTAGGGTAGGAGCGGTGGTAGGGCAGCGGCGGGCTGTTCTGGTATTTATAGGGCAGAGGAGGGTGGTAGTCTGGTGGTGTGTGGTAGTTAGATGGTGGTGGTAGGCCAGTTATGGGTTGTCGATGTGTATTTATAGTGTAGAGTAGGGTGGTGGTGGTGGTGGTGTGTTGCGAGGTGGTCGGGCAGGATGCTGATGCGGTAGTGTGTTGGTAGGGCAGCGTCAGGGTGTTGATTCTGTGTATATAGAACAGTGTGGTACTGTGATGGTGGTGGGGCACTGGTTGTGGTGATGGTAGGACACGTGTAGTAAGGTGGCTGGTTGGTGTAAGAAGCCGAGGCTGACAACAGAGTAATGGTATTATGGAGACACTGACGAAGTGTAAGTGGCCAGCTATTTAGCCTGGCGCAGGTTTTTCTGAACGTCACTTTTCTGTAAACGAGAGGGCCGAGTTGGCCGCCTCTTCCTCCCTCCTTCCCTCCCCCACTTCAAGAGTACTTGTGCCGCACTGTGCCAGTCCTCCGTCCGTCCCCTCCTGGCGACTCTCACGTTAGCAACACCAGAACGAAGTGGCTCACTCACGTCTCTCAGACACTTGCACTTCTAAATGTCTTTCAGGATATCAGAGAAAAAGGCGGAAACAAGACTTATATACATTGATTGTCCTCAGGCAGATTATTCACAGACATTAGCCAACATGTCAGCAAATAGTGGAGCCAACCAGAGAATACGACCCACTCGATCTGCTCTTCATGAATATTTTCGACCTGATATGTGACGTCACCAGCTCAGAGTCACCTGATTGTTGTAGAAACAAGGTGTAGGGCACGACTCACGCTGCCATAGAGGTGAGAGTAGCAATTTCTATTTTAATAGTCATCTCATAAAATGAAAAGTAATCAGTGAAATGTCTGCGACACAGTGGAAAACCCATCTGTGTCAAGACACCGCAGGCGGACTCCAAACATGCAACACACACACACACACACACACACACACACACACACACACACACACACCCACACACACACGGACACACACACACACACACACACACACACAGTAGGGGGAAAAGTTTAAGAGGTCAAGACCAGAACGAGTAAGACGTTCTCTCTATTGGAAACGAAAACGAGTTGCAGACCTTAAAAAGCCAAGCCACAGCTTACCCTGGAAAGAAAAGAAAACGTCATATGAAGTGACGGACGTAGACCATAAAGTGTAGATGTCATAGGAGACCCAGAGGAAAGAATCAGCGCTGAGATGTGGGAAAATAATCATATGTAACACAAAAATTGAGGACCACGAGCTCCATTAGACGCAAAACCCACAACACACACACACACACACACGCACATATAATGTATATATATATATATATATATATATATATATATATATATATATATATATATATATATATATATACGGCTGATTGCGTGGAGATGAATGTGATAAAAAAGCAATATGAATGAGTGTTTATGGAGCCAAAACTTTAAATCTACACAACACGGGTGACTAGTGACTTCCCCCAGGCAGCAGCAGCTCACACGGCAGGCCTCACCAGCTCCCCCACTGAACTTCTAGATTGCCAGTGAGAACACGCCCACCCACTCTGCCCCGGGGACCAGACTCCTGGAACTCTGTCTTCACAAAGGAACATAAAACACCACTTGCCCGAGCACTGTGTGTATACCTCTGGACGAAAAGTCTGGAATCGAGCATCATCCCCGAGAGTCACCACACAAAGGAGCAGGCATTGTAGTCTCCCCCCCCAAAAAAAAAAAAGAAAGGGGGAGGGGAGTGACATCGCATGCTATTAGAATGTTCGAGAGTCTTAAGATGTATATTGACTAACTTTATGGCATCTACATAACCCGGGCCAGTATGTCTCATGGCTGGAAGACAATATACCTCCATTGGTTGCTCGACCAGTGTGATAGAATTGTAGAGGCTCGGCAGAACAACACAACAATGCTAAGACAATACTTACACATTTTACAAAGTCTATGATGAATGCAACCATGATGTCATCGCTCTCAGGAAGCGATCGACTGGTCTTAGGCGATGAAACGTTATACACTGGCCACAGCACAGCATCCTGACAGCTGTGTGAGGCAGTGTGGAGAACAAACACACTGCCGGTGTGCTGTGCACGTGTTACTACAGCCCACCACCATCACTGAGACCTTGGTGTTCTGAGACTAAATGTATAAATGGAAATATTACATAATTTGGCAAGATGGACGCATACCTTGCCGAGGACAAGATCAACAAGGGATAGAAAACACAGTAGTGCTGCTGGCTCTGTGGTAGACTTGGGCAGTAATGCTGCTGCCTCTGTGGGGTAAACCTGATAATACTGCTGCCTCTCTGGTAAACCTGGCGATACCGCTGAATGCGGTAAACCAGGCGTTACTGTTGCTTCTGGCAGAAACCTGTCAGTCTTAGGTAACTGTTACTTACTCTTCCTCATCTCTCGTTTTCACATCTGATATAAAACACACATCACAGATTTGTATCATAGAGATTGTACTAGAATCAGTATGAAAGTCTGCTGTGTAGGTGACACACAAACTACCTTCGGACATACCACAAGTCTGGAGGTGAGCCGCGGGAAATAATATAACGCTGAAAGATGAAGATTCCATTGTTTCAACGTTTGGGAAGTTAGGGGGAAAACCAGAACAGTTGACAAGTGTAAAGACTGAATGATAATGATGATATCACATGACCCTACAGTGAAGGGAGACAGGAAGGGATTTATTGCTCATACAGTACCGGTCATGATACCTAACAAGGAACAGGTGCTTCCTGGATTACACTGCTCCTGTATTTATTTATGTTAACTGAGACTGCCTGAGCAACTGAATGCCCTAGTCAAGACCAAACTGCAAGTAGAAAATGTACAAGAAATTAACCGCACCAAATCAGCCACACCTTCATTACCTGTCAACAATCACAGCGGCGGAAAGCACCATTGTTCGTCGTAGTCGACATGCCGGAGATATATCGCTGTTACTTACCCCAGGAAAGTCCTTGAAGGTTTACTCTCCAGTCCACACTCAATTATCATATCCTACTGTTGTGATGGGCATGGAAGACTGGGACATTTCAGTATTGATATCAAAAGACGCCATGAATACCACGAGAGGTAATCTGGGTTCACAAATTCTTGATGAACCATTTTCAGCCACACTGGAGGAATGGAAGAACTCGTCCCATGAATGTGTTGCGGGTGAGGCAGGTTGTGGTGGGTGCGTAAGCCTACGGCCGGGGCCTCAAAGCCTCACTTCCCGGACGAGTATGTGTGCTGCCTGATCCCTGCACGGTGGGTGGAGAGAGACACAAGACCACCAGGTTTAATTAAGACTATAGTGTGCTAATCAGAGACCATGTGCCAGTACACTGTAAAATCCGAAGCAGTTTGTGAGTATTGCCGGGTAACCCCAGACTTTTTTTTATATTGTAGTAAGCCAGTGGTATTATATCGTAAAGGCAGCAAGAGCATTGGCGGCAGGGACTGAGTTTGAGAAGCCCCTCAAGGTGACTGCCGCTCCTTCACTCGTCATAACTTGGCTACAAGTAAACTGATCCGTGTGGTGCTGGGTGGGTGGCGAACCTGGCCAGGGCTGGACTCTGAAGTAGGGATGGTGTTACGTCTGAAGTGCTCCTGGCGAAAGATATTTCCTTCCAAATTGCGGTAGATTTACAGATTTTGTATTCGTTGCATTAGTCGTGGGACACAGGTTGGAGGATGACCAGTCATGGAGTGGGTCAGTCATCTGCAATTAATTACAACGCAAATGAAAAGTCACGTTTGGCGCGGCTGTATTACCTACCGTCAACGGATGAAAAGTTGTAGTGTCTCTTGCAGGAAGTTATCGCTCCTGAGGAGCCCATCATTTCCCTGCTCATGCCTGGGGTGCAGCTTCAGAGCTTTAGGAGCCCCATAAGAGATTCTGGCCCTGTAAGAGATCCTGGGGTTGTATATGTATCGGTATATATTTATGAGAATAAAAGTAGGTTACGAGAGGTGGGTGAATGTTAGTATCTTCAGCATCTGGTAGCAAGACGAAGGAGAGAGAGAGAGGCATGTGTTTAGGGAGTCGAGTGAGGACGTCAACAATATTGATGCTAGGGATCCAGTAATAATGATGATGGTTTGAATGCAAGAGTGAATGGTGTAGCTGTTGAAGGTAAACTTTGTGGGGGGTTAGGGTAAATTCTGTAAATGAAAACGGTGAACAGTTTGTGGAGTTTTGTGCTGAAAAAGGAGTGATGAATGGGAATACCTGGTTTTAAAAGAGGACATGTATGAGTATACGTGGATGAATAGAATAAATGTTGAACTAGCATTATATAGATTATGTCTTAGATGATAGATGTGCTAAAGAGAGACTTATGAATATAGATGTGCTGACAGAGGCATGTGTAGGGATGTCTGATCACTTCTTGGTGAAGGCGAAGGTGAAAGTGTGTAGATGCTTTAGGGAAAAGTTTGGGTGGGAAGAGGGTGGTGAAAGCGAGTGAGCTTGGAGATAGTAGTTGAAAATTGGCAAAAGGTAAGAGTAAACAAAACCAGGGGAATGAAAGAGGAATGGAAGGTATTTATGGAAGCTTAGCTTACATTTGTGAGAGAAGAGTGTGGCATGACGAAGGTGGGATGTGGGCATATAAAAAAAGGTAGTGAGTGGTAGGATGAGAAAGTTGTTAGTGAAAGAGGAGATAGAGGTGTATGGACATTGGCTGCAGGGAACGAGTTTGAATTATTGGGAAATGTACAATAGGCAGTGGCAAAAGGTCAAGAGGAAGTTGCAGAGCCAGAAAAAGAAGACAAATGAGAGTTGAGGTAAGAGAGCATAGGGAAAGTTCAGGGAGAATAAGAAAATGTTTTGGAAGGAGGTGAGTAGTGTGAGAACACCAAAACAAGAAGGAGCATCAGTGAAGGAAGGAGATAAGGGAACAGTTACAGGCAAAAGAAAGGTGGAGAGATTCAGTGATTGTTTAGAAGGATTGTTGAATGTGTTAGTTGATAGTATTGGTAGATAATGGATACTTGCTAAAGATGTAGAATGCTTTTATTATATAAAGGCAGTCTTATACAGAGGCACAAGTTTGATGGATGTACATGGTAAGCTGTATGGAAGAGCGGTGGTGGCAGAGAATATATTGAGGAGGATCAATATGGCTTTTAGTGATGGTAGAGGATGGATGGATCTGGTCATTGCTTTGAAGAATTCTATGTAAAAAATAGTTAAAGGAGAAGAATCTGTTTGTGGCAGTTATTAATGTGGAGGAAACTTATGGTAGGGTTGATAGAAATGCCTTGATGATGATGTTACGATTATATGTGTGGGGAGATTATATGGTGTGGGAGAAAAGCCACTAGGAACAGTGAGGCGTTTCTATCAAAAGAGTGAGCGTATGAGCGAGGGTGACGGCTTTCGTTTCTAGTGAAGATGGGTCTGCTGTAGGGTGTGTGATGTCACTATGGCTGTTTGATTTGTTTAGGGATGGCTTGGTAAGGAAGGTAAATACGATTACCTTGGGGAGAGGGCGGGTTTGTAGTTAAGGGAGATGACCGGTAAGTGTCATTTGCTATTTGTTGATGATATGACTATGGCGGAAAAATGAAGTGGGAAACTGCAGGCAAAAAACTGGTTTCTGGGTTTGCGAGAGCGCGTGAAAGGAGAGAGAGAGAGAGAGAGAGAGAGAGAGAGAGAGAGAGAGAGAGAGAGAGAGAGAGAGAGAGAGAGAGAGAGAGAGAGATTAATTAGTGAAGAACGTGAGGCGACTGGTGGTTGTCAGAACCTGGGATAAACGCATCGTCTGATGATGTTTTTTGTTAGCTCGTGTCTTCTCACATTTATCTGTCCGTTTCACTATTTTAACCAGGCCGCCGCCACCCGTCCCCTCTGACACACAAGGTGGTAAGGGGTCAGACGTTAGTTTGAGCGCAGGATCCCTCTGTGACTTCACCACTTACTCAAGTTGTTGATGTAATGAGGAGAATAACTTGGGCATCTGCGCTCATGATGAACTGACAAGGTTGTCCAGTAACTGGTGGTGTCTCGCGGGATGGTCTCTCCAGGAATAGAGCAGAGCTGATTAACTGATGGATTAAGAGGCGTACATGTGTGTCAGTTGGTGGCTGTACCAACAGAGACAGACGAGGCTACACAGTGGACTTACGGCACAGGTAAAGACCCGTGACAGTTGAGAGCGTCACCAGAACTTGGGGCCAAGTAGCAGTCATACACATGGCTAGTGTACCTGGTGACCACTGCTTCAGTACACCACTGGTGATGTTACCACAGCTGGTGACCACTGCTTCACTACACCACTGGTGATGTTACCACAGCTGGTGACCGCTGCTTCACTACACCACTGGTGATGTTACCACAGCTGGTGACCGCTGCTTCAGTACACCATTGGTAATGCTACCACTGCTCAGTACACCACTGGTAATCCTACCACCGCTAGTGACCACTGCTTCAGTACACCACTGGTAATCCCGCCATCACAGCGGGTAAAAACCAACCATAGTGATGCCTTTCATTGTAAACATCATGTAGAGCATGAGCTGCACTTTGTAGTAAGTAGGTACTTATGTCTGAACATTAAGTGTGGTGCTAACACCAGGGTATGGTGGTAGCACCTGCTTTGGTGGCAGCATCAAGTTTGGTGGTGACACCAGGTATGTTGGCAGCACCAGGTGTGGTGTTAGCACCAGGTAGGTTGGCAGCACCGAGTGAGTGTTATTGTGGTCCTATTATTGAGCAACACATCACGTAAACAGGGGAGGCAAATGGCCTCTTGTTAATCCCAGCTAATTACCCAATTATTGCCACATGCCTGAATTGTGTAGCCATAGACCCATCGCTGTTATGTGCTATTACAGTCCAGCGGCGGTATGTTATAAGGCTCTGGTAACATTTTACTTGGAGTGATATTGTTACTGCATGATGTGTGTGTCTCGCATGTTAGGGTGGCTCGTGTTATCATGTATAGATAGTAGGTTGTGTGGCGCCTCCCCACCCCACTACCCTTCCATATAATGATCCATGCAGTGCCAACTGGCACCCTTGTCCCCCCCAACTCCACCCTTCGCCCCATGTGTTGTACCCTGCCAACCTGCTTTCCCCTGGCACCCCCTGACCCTCCTCCCGTAGGTAGTACACTGCCAGCCTGGCACCTGCTACACATCCCCACCCAGACGTACCATATGTGAGTCGCCAGGTAGCCTGGTAGCCTGGTGTAACCTGGCTGACACTAAAGGATCACTTTGTCCATCATCCTTAGCTCCGACCTCGGGAGTCACACAGTATTATTATTTTCATTATTATTGATATTATTATTATTATTATTTATTATTATTATTATTATTATTATTATTATTATTATTATTACATAACCTACAGGTGCTCCTTTAACTTCAAGGTTGCGCTACAATATGTAGCAAGTACTCCTTTTGGGTTTGAAATTCTTCGACAAGATTTCATTTCGTTAACAAGATGATCCCTCGTTGTCAGAGGCAACTTGTCATCTGCAACGTTAGCACATGGAGGCGGAGTCCGGTAACGCCGGAGTGGTACTCTAATCTGTCGCAAAACCTCGGTCCTAATATGAAAAAATGTAAATCAGATAAATATGAAATTATATACATTTATTTCTCAGTATCTGGATAATTGAATGGCGTAAAACCCATAACTCGAGTTTGATTTTTATGCAAATTATGAAAAGGTTTAACCCGGCGCATAAGTTGTGGAAATTACTGCCACCTTTGGTCGTGGCAGTTGTACACAGCAGGGGACGGACGGACGGACACAAGTGTTGCGTGTAGTGTAGTGAAGTATAGTATAGTTTAGTGTATTGTAGTGTAGTGAAGTATAGTGTAGTGTATTGTAGTGTAGTGAAGTATAATGTAGTGTAGTGTAGTGTAGTGTAGTGTAGTGTAGTGTAGTGTAGTGTTATGATACCTTCTGTGGTCAGTAGGGATCAGCTTGACGTGCGTACGTAACATAGAGACGTTGTGTTGGTGTGGGCTGGCCGTGTGTGGTGGGGTGGTTGTCTGATAGTTAGGTTAGGTTAGGACGACGGTCAGGAAGTTGTTATAACTGTTTGTTCGCTCTTAAACATTTAAGGTTGAAGTTACCATTACTTATGATGATGGTTAGTGACGTCACAGGAGTCTATATTTTCTTGGTGTTGGAAGTAGCGCAGACTTGGGCTGCTGCAGCCTTTATAAAGGTCTTGGGTAGATATCAATAGAATGCATGATATATGTAGACCTGGTGTACACACTCTTATCAAGGGATTTGAATACATTTTTGTGTGAAACAATGACACTATGGACGAAGGATTTTGAGAAATGTCCATTGGTCCGGCCTCAGATAGGTAGCCACTCTTTCATGATTTTGTAATATATTGATCACGAGCGACTTTTCTCGTCGTAAATGTTACATTAATTTTTTTTTTATTTGATGCAGATATCTGTAATGCTGGGTGACCATGATTATTGGAGATATATCTCACGTTCACCAACACTGCCGAGACATGAGTCGTATTGATCATTCATTTCAATATTCATCGGACCCATACCTTTTTCTTTCTTTTCGTGTACCTGCATTGAAAGTGCGTCATAAATAATGCGTTACCATGAATTATGTGCATGACTGCGGGATATTTTGTGGGTGGATTTTGTCGTGGTTCCTCAAGGTTGCTGCTTCATGTGGCCTGACCTAGAGGTGGGTGGCCGGCTGGTGTATGTTTGAACGTTGTGCTCCTGTACTCGACGGTACGGCTCCTGAACACGAGGGAAACACACACTGCACTACGATGTAACCCGTAAGGCTCAGGTCATAGGTCTCGCATTCGTACCCAAGATTGGCACCGTCGTGCTGCTCAAGGGTGGAGGATGAGTACCGTCTGTGGGTGACGAAGGTGCTGCCTCTGTATAGTAAAGGGCGAAGAAGGAGCAGCCATACTGTCGCCCTGGGCCACCCCTAGACACCCGCCGAGGGAACTCGAAATAAAATGGTCGCTGTCGAGCCGTGGTTTACAATGGCGGACACTACGTGAACATGTGCAACTATTTTTAGCGGCTCGATATGTGGTAGGTCATAAGGTCATGAGGACCTGCGCCATCACACACTTGTTATTGGTGCATTGCGCCTCATACTATGTTCTTTGACCATGAGAGAGAGAGAGAGAGAGAGAGAGAGAGAGAGAGAGAGAGAGAGAGAGAGAGAGAGAGAGAGAGAGAGAGAGAGAGAGAGAGAGAGAGAGAGAGAGAGAGAGAGCTTGATGTAACGTATGAAGGGTTATGTTGGCTAGGGTTGTGGTGCCGCCATGGATGGTGACTGAGTCTTTCTGTGCGCCCAGATGTCAGGTCGTGTGGCGAGCCAGCAGTGCAGCGGCTGTAGCTCGTTATACGCACATCCTCCCTGTGCGGTCGTTGTCATGACCTGACTCACTCCCACCCCAACCTGTGTTCACTTAGTGTATGGAAACATCTCTGTCCTTCATATGTCATACACAAAACACATGTAAATGTTTCCACCAGATGAAGCGCTGAAGCAATATTGTTTCGGATAGCGGGATCAGATGAGGCCCGCGGGGTCGTGTCTCCCGCTGCCCACTACATCGACCTCTTCATATCGAGAGTCTAGTCCAACATGTCTGGCGTCTCCCTGAAGTGACAGTCCAAGACGCGCTGTGCTGGTGTGTGTGTGTGTGTGTGTGTGTGTGTGTGTGTGTGTGTGTGTGTGTGTGTGTGGTGACTTGATCCATCTGACGAGGAGATTGTGTTGCCTCGCCCGTGTGTGTCTGTCTTGACCTTTCTGCCAGAGTGTATGCAAGTTTCATTTGACCCTCAGGTTGAGCCAGCCTCACAGTAACTCTAGACTCTCACCCAACATTGTCTCCTAGTGTAGTGGTTAGCTGCACAATATCATATTGGTTTCCACATTATAGTACATTAACCCAGTTATTGTGTGGACTTGACCTGAGGGGTCAGGTCAGCGGTGATGCCGTCATACCCCAGGGTCGGTCTCACTTGGTGCGGTGTTTGAGCAGTTCTCGTGTGGCGTCCAGGTTGTTGTCATGGCTGTGTGTGTGTGTGGCTCAGATGGTTGGCGTGAGGTGCACCTGCCGTGGATGGTTGACTGCTGTACATGGTCCACCTTGATCCCTAGCTGGCTGGATGTTGAGTATGTCCTTGCTGCTGTGTGTCGTGTAATGTGTTTCTCTGTGTAGAGTGCATGTGCTTTTTTAGCTTTACACACACACACACACACACACACGCTCTTACTTACTTACTTACTTACTTACTTTGCGATACAACCAGTTTGTCTTGATTAAAATGCCACTATTAAGGAAGGAGGGTAGTCTACTTTGTGTCAGTTTTTTATTTTGTCATTGTAAATCTCGGCTCCATAATTCTACGTCAGTTCGTGGTACATCACGTGTAAAAAAGAACTTTTTCTTATTCTAATCCACTGTATTTACCTTACGTGTAACATATTCTTGATGTATTTTTAGTTCATTTGTATATACCTTACGTGGAACATATTCCTCACATGTTGATATTTAAAGTATAATTGTTTTAATTTGTACTGTACTTTATCTTTGTGTATCATTGTATTTGTTTGTGATAATAATTATACAGTAATTATACATTGCTAACCATGGAAGGAGACCACATGAGAGAATATTCTGCAAGTGACAGCAGGGACGTTGGTACTTGGCGAGTTCAATTGCTATACTGCATTATATATATATATATATATATATATATATATATATATATATATATATATATTTTGATACATATTCGCCATTTCCAGTGTTAGCGAGGTAGCGTTGAGAACAGAGGACTGACCCTTAGATGTAATATCCTCGCTTGGCCCACTTCCCTGTTACTTCTTTTGGGAAATTGAAAACGAGAGGGGAGGATTTCCAGCCCCCTCGCTCCCTCCCCTTTCAGTCGCCTTCTACGACACGCACGGGAATACGTGTGAAGTATTCTTTCTCCCCTATACTCAGGGATATATATATATATATATATATATATATATATATATATATATATATATATATATATATATGTATATATAGATGGATTTTTGTTACGGGAGTGAAAAGTCTCCTCAGACGAGACTCTGTATCATCGTTAGTTGACGTAACAGTAAACTCTGGTCGAAGAACGCGTGGCTTTGAGGTAGTCCATCCCGTCCTTGCTAGTGAGTGTAGCGTCGCGTGAAAGCATCAGGAGCCACAGGAACAATGGTCCCCGGGTGTAGCACCAGCAGGACCCAGTCAGAAGGAGTAGGTGAGTAAGTATAGAGAGATCCACATTAATTGAAGAATGGGATGCTTGACTTTCAAAAGGATTATCATATTAAGGTTGTCGGTAAGAAGAAATTTGCGTAGAGAACAGAATGTATATGGTGCGGCCCCACACTGAGCGTAGTGTATGTAATACATGGCTCTCAGTATGTGCAGCCAGCCACACGTGGCTCTCAGTATCCGCCGTCAGCCACACATGGCTTTCACTATCCGCCGTCAGCCACACATGGCTTTCACTATCCGCCGTCAGCCACACATGGCTCTCAGTATCCGCCGCCAGCCACACATGGCTCTCAGTATCCGCCGCCAGCCACACATGGCTCTCAGTATCCGCCGTCAGCCACACATGGCTCTCAGTATCCGCCGCCAGCCACACATGGCTCTCAGTATCCGCCGCCAGCCACACATGGCTCTCAGTATCCGCCGTCAGCCACACATGGCTCTCAGTATCCGCCGTCAGCCACACATGGCTCTCAGTATCCGCCGCCAGCCGCACATGGCTCTCAGTATCCTTCGTCAGCCACACATGGCTCTCAGTATCCTTCGTCAGCCACACATGGCTATCAGTATCCGCCGTCAGCCACACATGGCTCTCAGTATCCTTCGTCAGCCACACATGGCTCTCAGTATCCTTCGTCAGCCACACATGGCTCTCAGTATCCGCCGCCAGCCACACATGGCTCTCAGTATCCGCCGTCAGCCACACATGGCTCTCAGTATCCGCCGTCAGCCACACATGGCTCTCAGTATCCGCCGCCAGCCGCACATGGCTCTCAGTATCCTTCGTCAGCCACACATGGCTCTCAGTATCCTTCGTCAGCCACACATGGCTATCAGTATCCGCCGTCAGCCACACATGGCTCTCAGTATCCTTCGTCAGCCACACATGGCTCTCAGTATCCTTCGTCAGCCACACATGGCTCTCAGTATCCGCCGCCAGCCACACATGGCTCTCAGTATCCGCCGTCAGCCACACGTGGCTCTCAGTATCCGCCATCAACCACACATGGCTCTCAGTATCCGCCGTCAGCCACAAACTTGGCAGTATGTTCCCGGCCGTTGATGTGTGTGTGTGGCTACTGCCTCGACCGTGCCAGGAAGGCGACCTCATTCTGTCGTCGTGAGCGTCGTCCTGCCTGCCTGCCTGCCTGCCTGCCTGCCACATCTTCATCATCTGTTCTCTGCTACTCGAGGCACTTGGCCTGCTGGTGGTGCTGGTGCTGGTGGGGGTAGTGCTTGGTGGTGGCTCTTCACGGGTGGGGATGTGTACTGTGCACAGGTGTGTTACGGAGGTGCCGCTCGTTATTATTACCATCACTGTCACCGCCGCTGTCACCATAACTACCTCTACCATCACCGTACTACCACCATCACAACCTCGACCTGTCACCACCTTTGCCACTAGAGCCACCATCACCATCATCGTCACCACAGGCTTCACCACAAGTCACCATCAGTACTACCAGCTGCATGACTCTTCCTGTGGTATGATGACTGACCATACTCCTGCTGCCTTACTGTGTGGCATTTCAACATTCCTCTCTACCACAGAACACGAACGATATATATATATATATATATATATATATATATATATAAATATATATATATATATATATATATATATATATATATATATATATATATATATATATATATATATATCTTTCTTTCAAACTATTAGCCATTTCCCGCATTAGCAAGGTAGCTTTAAGAACAGAGGACTGGGCCTTTGAGGGAATATCCTCACCTGGCCCTCTTCTCTGTTCCTTCTTTTGGAAAATTAAAGAAAAAATAGAAAATATTTTTAATATATATATATATATATATATATATATATATATATATATATATATATATATATATATATATATAATAATAATAATAATAATTTCTTTCAAACTTTTTCTTTCAAACTATTCGCCATTTCCCGCATTAGCAAGGTAGCGTTAAGAACAGAGGACTGGGCCTCTGAGGGAATATCCTCACCTGGCCCCCTTCTCTGTTCCTTCTCTTGGAAAGTTAAAAAAAACAAAAAAAACAAGAGGGGAGGATTTCCAGCCCCCGCTCCCTCCCCTTTTAGTCGCCTTCTACGACACGCAAGGAATACGTGGGAAGTATTCTTTCTCCCCTATCCCCAGGGGATTATATATATATATATATATATATATATATATATATATATATATATATATATATATAATGAGAGTGTGTGTGTGTGTGTGTGGCTGGTTCGTGGCATCGTCTTGGCCGTGTCTACAGACCGAAGCACTAAATACATGACCGTCTTTTTATGGTGTACAAGTCCTGCGCGGAAGGAGTAGCAGTTGTGATGTATGTAAGCCAGCTGGCCGCTCATGGGCCCAATGGTTCGTAAGTAAGGAGGTTGTCACCTGTTCTTGGCTGGCTTTTCAACATATACGTCCATTTGGTAGTTGAGTAATTAATTAATTATCGTAATGTGTATGTGGTACGCGTCGATGATGGGTTCAATATCAGGCTGTACGCACGTATATGTATGTAGCTCAGGCCACAAAATGAGATATTGTGTTGTAGATGTTCATTGTATGTTGGCTACCAGAGACTGCTGGCTCTTATGTAGGATGATAGAGAGAGCTGGGTTGATATGGGTTGGAAGGTTGTGGTGATAGTAGCAGCCTTGGTAGCAGCAGCAGCGGCAGTAGCGGGGCTGCAGCACGGGGTCGCGCACAACCAAATGTCAGGGGTCACGGGCGCCATCTGCACACTGTACCTGCTGCTCCTCCTCCTCCTCCACACAGCCACACCCTGCCCCTCCCACTTGATCCCTGCGTCATCCAACCCTGCCACACCAGTACCATGCACTCTCACCATCTCTTACCTCACCCGACCCTGCTCGCCTGCTTGCCTGCCGCCGGCCTTGCCCGCACCCCTCTCATCACCTCCCTGTTTATACACATGCAGGCCCTGCCGCTGACCTCTCTGGGGCAATGATCCCAGCCACAGTCATCCTGGCCTCCTATGTCGGCAACACGTCCCATGCCAGAACGCCCTACATCCACATTGTGACACACCCATTCAGCCACACCCGCCCGTGCACTAGACCCTCCTGCCGTTGTCATATAATACCTCTCCCTCACACCCACTACACCTTTCATGTCATCCATTCCTACCATGCTCTCCTGCCGTACTAATGACTGCCACACACAACCGTGCTACCACCACCTTGCCACGTTCATCCTGCCACATTCAGTTTTGAAGCCTAGCTGCGCGGCCACGCTGTGTGCATGATACCCTGACACAGTCATTGTCTACACAGGAAGTAGATTTTTTTTTCTCTGATGGAGACATTTTTGGACATGTTTATAAGTTTGTGTGTTGTCCCGTCCCTTAACCGTGTATAGGGATCTTGTTTTATTCACTCACACACACGCTAGTGTATGTCAGGAGAGAGAGAGAGAGAGAGAGAGAGAGAGAGAGAGAGAGAGAGAGAGAGAGAGAGAGAGAGAGAGAGATCTCATTTTGTGGGTTAAACTGGTCATGTGGTGGTGTTGATGAATACCTGGGCTGTGAGGCAGTAATGGGCAGCAGCAGTAACAACAGTGTTATCTTAAGATGCATGGGCCGCATCGGGTCCTGGCTGTGGCCGTGCACCTGGTCGTTACAGTCATTAGCCAGTAATGTATGAGGTCGTTCAGGCTTCCTGCGCTTCCGACTTCTTCCGCAAGTCATTCGCTTCGTCTCGTGTGACGTACATGATATGGACACACTCCTCTCTGGTTAGTACTGCACCAGGACTGTCGATGTAGGGAGGTGGGCGGCGTAAGAAAATTTAGGGTTGCCAAATCCGAAGTACGAGGACGGCTGGCGGTGCAGGGGAAGTACTACTCTTACCAGTATTCCAGTAAGGCCAGTTTAGGTACAAGCAGTACTGCCGGAGGTCCAACACTACAGGAGTGGCACTGCGTGAGAACTATGTTGTGGTTCTTGTGAGGGAGGAGGTGTGTGTGGGAGAGCCTAAAGTACGTGTGGGTGGTGGATGTGTTGAGGCATGATGTGCGAGGCAGTGTGTGGACCATGATACACTGACTCTAATGGTTCGCCTATTTGTGGGGCTTCTCCTCCCACCACCTTGCTGTTCCCTTGGACTCCCGCTCCCCCCAAGTCCCAGACACGCACATGTATTTATAAACATTTATGACACGTACCTGACACACTTACACTAGCGAACGTTTTGCAGCCAGAGCATATGATGGACACCTTCACAAAATATTCACAGTACATTGACGTAGTGTTCTTGATGAATACGTGTTTGAATTGCCTCTCATTTTTCTGTAAATTTTGTTGTGAGGTTGTGGACCTGTCCACATGGCCGTCAGAGAATTGGTAGTAGTGCACGTGCGCAGGCCAGGGCTACAGTGTGACACACGTCCACTCTGACACCTCCAGATTGCTGAGCCTCACTGGCGTTGTCTTGCACACACTTCAAGTAATTGACTGTCGTTGGAGTAGGGAAATTAAAATGTTATTGATGTCTTGGCGGTGTGTGATAGCATCATCAGTAAAGCTTTCCAGTCACATCTGCCCGACAGCTCAGTGCCCAAGTTAAGCCAGAGCAGCAGGCTCTTCTGTACAGGATGGCTGCTGGAGAGAGGACGGAAGGTTTGAATCAGCAGTAGTTAACTTAAGGAAGCCAAGATTAGCCACGGTAGTGGTGTATGCTGCCCCCTCCACTCTACTCTTCTGGTGTCTGATGATAATGCAGGACCGGATCACTATCTTCTTCCTGACTTTTTACCGCTTACTGCAGCTGCTGATGATGCTTCCTGGACTTGCACCCACACTGCTTACGTCCAGTATTGTTTCCTTTGCTGTGTTGCTTGTTTTCATTAGTCTTTACCTCTGCTGTTGCCGCAGCATTGGCCAGTGTTAATTATTGCTGGTGCTTGTGCAGCAACAGCTGTTGCTTCTGCTGACTGGTGTCTGTTGCTGCGGCCTCTTACTGCAGGTGTTGCACTTGGTGTGGTCTTCTGCTGCGGTTGATCGAACTTATACTTCTGTCCCATCTGCTCTGCTCCTGTTATTATTTGGTATTAGCTTCTGATGTTTTCTCCGACTAAATCTCCTGCTCTCTCTCTCTCTCTCTCTCTCTCTCTCTCTCTCTCTCTCTCTCTCTCTCTCTCTCTCTCTGTTGATACTACTGACACATCATACTGCTACTTTTGCTTGTCGTTTACTGTTAGTTTTACTGTTTATATTGTTACTGTGTTTACAGATTACCTCTGCTTCTGTTGTTGGTGTTTCTTAGCACTACGGCTGTTGTTTCTTGTTGTGTTCTCCTGCAGATGTTGTTAGTGTTTACATTGGCCACTTACGACCATGTATGTACTTGCTACTGTTGTGGTGCTCGTTGAAGTGTGAGTTGATGTTTGTCACATATTGCCAGAGGCGGCATGTTGTCTCGTGTAGCCCAGTGGTGGAGTTTACGTCTGCCTCTGTCACTTGTTCTTATAATGAAACTTCTTGTTTGTGTCACATAATGTGTACAGCTAGATTGGAATATCGTGCAAGAATACACACTCCATGTAGATGGTTTTTAGGTATAGAGATGTGGACCTGTGCGTATGCCATTAAGCTGGGTGTAGCATTAGGTGTGTGTACACTTGATGAGTGAGGTGCTGCAAGGATGTCCGTGATTCTCTTTAGCACGTTACGAGTGTAGTGAGGACGGGATGTGCCGACAGATGTAGGGAGGTGAGGCTGATGGTTCAGGTGTAGCGAGGGAGGCAGTGTGCTGCTGGTGTGAGGGATTAACCATAAAGGTAGACACCGGCCACCGGCTAGCACTTGACTGCCTTCCCTCCCTCCTGGCCGGCATTAGCTCAGTTCCTCTCCACGTGCGGTCCGGTCGCGTCTCGCCCTCGGCTGGTCCTCTCACCCAGCAGCCATGGATATCCCTCTGTCTTTCTCTTTGGTCATGTGCTGACACCTCTCATCTGGTCACCCTGGGTTTCTGCCATCTGGATTACTCCTTGCCTACCCCTTACCGTGTGTGAGGCAGCGCCCGACACATCTCCAGCAGAGCTTCACCTGAAGGAGGAGGCCCCTGTTCATCATGTCCACGTCTGCAGCAGCCACACTTTCAGTAGAGCCGCCTCCACTTCAGGTGTAATTTGTATGCTGGGTTCTGGAACTTGATCATTGTTTATGGAACGTTTACCTTTCTGTGTTGTGTGGAGGTGAGTTCCACGTTTTGAAGACCTAGGCAGAATCTTGGCACATCTTTCCACCCGCTGACACCCCGACACGGAGATAGTTTACAGATCCTCACGGAAGAACACCATTAAGGGATTTTTAATGTAATATCAGAGGACGTTTGATTATATGATTTTCCGGGTTAAGAGGATCAAGTTTTGTGAATAGGAATCTCAGTGGTGAGTGATTGGTGTTGGTCCTGGTGAGTCAGACAACACAGCCAAGTGATGCAGTAGTTATCGCAGGCAGCAAGACCTTGTGTCTCTGTAATGAGGTACATTTAGTCTGCAGATGACGAAAGTGGGTGAATGAAGGCCACGTAAACAGAAGGTGCTGTAAAGAGATTGTAAGATCGGCCAGAAATCCCTGGGAGTTGGCCTCGGTTGTGGTGTACTTCACTACTGTAGTGCAGTGTGTGTTAAGGTTGAGGAGGGTGCCAGAACACGCTACCACTGTGGTCTTTTGTCATGTGCATTGTCTTGGGAACCACCAGCAGCTCCAGCCGTCCTCACTCTTGTTCTGCCTCCCCTCAACAGCTAAATGACTCCTCTCAAAAGGTCAACATTAAAACCGCCAAGTGTACAGTCTTCAATGGATATTTTCGCACCACAGTTTTCGGTATGTATTTTTATTTCAGTATATTATTTTTTAGAGATGGGGAACTAAGGTTGATGATCAGGTCATGGTCTCCATAAACTGCATGTAATGATATTTACATTTAAGAACTTCCAAGAGCGTGGAAAGTTCTATGGTTAAACCCAGGCCGAAGTGTGTGTGTGTGTGTGTGTGTGTGTGTGTGTGTGTGTGTGTGTGTGTGTGTGTGTTCATTACATGCGTAATTTCGTGAATAAGTTAGGTTAAGATCAGCCATCCAAACAAGCCCACTATAATGAATTCAGTTTTGTTAACTATGTCTCTCTTCATTTTCTTCGTATAAGTATGGTATGCTTGGTCTTATGTGTTATAATGGCGCGGGGTCATTAAAAGCCTTCTGCCCCCGAGCCTTCAGTTTTTAGGTCACTCAGAAGAACGTGAACCAGTGGGAGCATGTCAGAGGACGCTGCTCTCCAAGTCCAGAAGGTAATAGTAGGTTGCCTGTGGTAAGGTTGTCAGTAGAGTGAGCTGGTGTAGGAGACTGATGGTGCTTCTGGTAGAGAGGGAAGGAGCGAGGGAGGTATGCACCAGATGCTCCCAGCATACCATGAGGACTCGCCAAGTGCCGTAACTACAACACATTCCCCATGTGGACCCATAATGATAGTCTTTGTGTTATACAGTATCATGTTGATATCATTATGTTCCCTGCAGTCGATACTCACACACGATTGTCTACCTCATATGACACCACAACCCTTGTCGGTTGAAGGTAGAAGGTTGTCATAATGCTTGCTTCAGGTGCCTGTTATCAAGACTAGTGCACCAGCAGTATGATGGCTGCTGTTGTAAAGTGTAAGTGAACGAGCCTTCATTATCCGAGCTGTGACGGTGGCCTCAAGCCGAGGGCCACCGTGTAAAGCTTGTGGCACATTAATTAGTGGGAGGGCGAGGGTGGCGGCCCCGCGGGACACGGCGTAACACTGTACCTTACTGGAGGAGAGGCTTGGCCTGGCGGTAGGGGAGCTAATGCTGGGGCCTAGGCTGGATACCTCGACTGGAACATATGAAAGGCCTCTGGAATGAGAAGCCCATCAAAGGAGGCACTTGATATCTGTTTACATAGTATTAAAACTAGGTAGGTTGGAGAGGCCTTGTTTACTTGTACATACAGTGGTTGTGTATGTTTTGGGGCCAAGCGGCGAGGCGAGGGGCGTTTCAGTTACCTGGTGCTACTTGTCGTACAGGTGGGAGGTCGGTGTGTGGTACGTGACGCGTCTGATAACATTGTTTGTTGATATGGAAGAAAGTTAGAGGAGAACGACTCGAGAATAATGTTGCAGTAGAAGGCAGTGATGTGTTTAGAAATGATTGCTTTCCATGTTATGTTGGTGTTGCGGGAGACGAACAGTGAGGGGAGGAACTGATCCCCAGGAACACGTCACTTGTCTCACATTGTGGCTACCTTAGGCCTCAGTCTTATATTTTTTTTTAATTTTATTTTTTTTAAATATTCCACCAGACTTTGTAACGTGATTAGAACTTAGATGGTAAAATATTTTCAAAGTCATTATGTTTTCCCTTCAGACTCCCCAGGATAGGATACAGCTAAAAAGACTCCCGTAATTAAAGGGCAAGATTATGCTGCTTCTACCTAATGTTTGGCACGCACGCGTATATAAAGGCTTCAGAAAGATGCGTAGAAAATCATCTAGAAAGCCTAGTGTGCTGGGTGAGTGGCGCTGGAAATGATGATGTTGAGGGAGAGTACGGTAGGAGTGTTGGGTCGAGGCCTGGTGAGGTGCCTTCCCTCCTGCCTTGGGATTGTAGTGAGACTCTTCCCCTGGGGTGAGCCTGGCAGGGGAAAAGCACTGCACACTACCACTGTTCTGGTCGCTGGGGCGAGCTGGTTGGGACGCGACAGTTCCTTTCATCAAAGTAGCCATTAACGCCCAGTGATTATGGCCTCTGTTACTCCGCTGGGACCTGTGTTAGAGCGGTCAACTATATTCTGAAGGTTCCTTTGTAGTTCGGGAGATAGGATGTAGGGAGGCAGGCAGATTGGAGGAGTGCTGGCGGGTTGTAGGGAATCAGAGTTTGGGGAGGCAGGCAGTATGTAGGAGGCCAGGTTGGGTGTAGGATAGCAGGTAGGAGGTTGTAAGGTGTAGGGAGGCAGTAGAGTGTTGGGGGCAGCCAGGGTGTAGGGAGGCTGGTGGAGAAAAAGGTAAGAGTAGTACATCGGAGAGAGAGAGAGAGAGAGAGAGAGAGAGAGAGAGAGAGAGAGAGAGAGAGAGAGAGAGAGAGAGTATTGATGAGTAATGAGAGAGGTGGAGAGAGAGAGAGAGAGAGAGAGAGAGAGAGAGAGAGAGAGAGAGAGAGAGAGAGAGAGAGAGAGAGAGAGAGAGTATTGATGAGTATGAGAGAGGTGGAGAGAGAGAGAGAGAGAGAGAGAGAGAGAGAGAGAGAGAGAGAGAGACGAGAGAGAGAGAGGAGAGAGATGAGAGAGAGAGAGAGAGAGAGAGAGAGAGAGAGAGAGAGAGAGAGAGAGAGAGAGAGAGAGAGAGAGAGAGAGCGTAGAGAGTTGGGAGTGTGTAAGGTGTGTAGGTTTAGAGAGCGAGAAGAGGTTGGGTGCAGGTTTGGGAGGAGAGAGGCAGTGGTGCACACGAACATAACCTCACCTTCAAAAATTGTCCTCAGGAAACGGGCGAAGCTGTACATGGGAAAGCTTTCTCTCCTATTCATGACAGATGCTGATGATGAAGGAAGGCAGATAAAAGCTGTGCAGTAGAATATAAGCGTAAGTAATGAATATTTGCAGTAAGCTTCATAATTAGGAAGTAAGCGAAGAAAAGAGAGGACTGCCTAATGATACAGAGAATAGCAAGAAAGGATCCAAAATGAAACCGTGGGAGAAGAGACAGGCTTGTGAGAGAAACATGAGAGGCTGAGGTATTGATTCAGCAGGGCAGGCGCCCGGCTCACCCAGCCAGGCCCCGCCACCACTCCTCAGGTGCTGCCCACACTCCTCCCCTCACTCCTCACATGAGCCTCACGCGCAGCTCATACGCTCCTCAGTGCTCCCCCACTCCTTAATTGGTCCCAGCACTCCTCAGGTGGTCCCCCACTCCTCAGATGGTTCTCACACTCTTCAGGTGGTTCCTACACCTCAGATGGTTCTCACACTCCTCAGGTGGCTCAGGCACGTGCCGGGAGGGGAGGCCTCAAGCGTCACTGCCCCCGTCCCCGTGCGACCTACAGCTGACCCTTTTTTCCCCAGACACATTTTTGTCCCATAGTGTGTTGTGCTGACCTGTATTGTTGGTCTTGCGAATAATTTGTTAAAAAAGACATTAATCATTACCACAGCTTATGTCCTGGCAGTACCACAGCTTATTCTCTGGCAGTAACACAGTTTATGTTCTGACAGTAATACAGTGTGTGTTCTGGCAGTAACACAGTGTGTGTTCTGGCAGTAACACAGTGTGTGTTCTGGCAGTAACACAGTGTGTGTTCTGGCAGTAACACAGCGTGTGTTCTGGCAGTAACACAGTGTGTGTTCTGGCAGTACCACAGCGTGTGTTCTGGCAGTAACACAGTTTATGTTCTGACAGTAATACAGTGTGTGTTCTGGCAGTAACACAGTGTGTGTTCTGGCAGTAACATAGTGTGTGTTCTGGCAGTAACACAGTGTGTGTTCTGGCAGTAACACAGTGTGTGTTCTGGCAGTAACACAGTGTGTGTTCTGGCAGTAACACAGTGTGTGTTCTGGCAGTAACACAGTGTGTGTTCTGGCAGTAACACAGTGTGTGTTCTGGCAGTAACACAGTGTGTGTTCTGGCAGTAACACAGCGTGTGTTCTGGCATTAACACAGTGTGTGTGTTCTGGCAGTAACACAGTATCTGTGTTCTGGCAGTAACACAGTGTGTGTGTTCTGGCAGTAACACAGTGTGTGTGTTCTGGCAGTAACACAGTGTGTGTGTTCTGGCAGTAACACAGTGTGTGTGTTCTGGCAGTAACACAGTGTGTGTGTTCTGGCAGTAACACAGTGTGTGTTCTGGCAGTAACACAGCTTATGTTCTGGTATGTTTTCGTCATGCAGACCTGGTAGAACAGAAAACTACGATTAACATGAAATTTAACCTTAGAGTGTCAGGTGGGCAGTTATCAACCGGTATGTCAGGTTGGGATAGAGGTATTGGTCGAGAGTGTGAGTCAGATGGATGAGATTCGTCAGTTAGGATATATCTTTGGGCCACAAACAGATGAATTGTTTTAGTATTCTGATATATTCATTGGAAAGCTGATATTCCAGAGCAAGAAATACAGGATCAGAGGGATTCTCTCTGGCCAGATAATTGTGGCTGGTCTCGGCCAGGTGAGGCCTGACTCTCAGGGGGTGATGGTGGAAGCCCACCAAGTTCAGAAAGATCATTGATCTTGAAGTTGTGGATCTTTTTGCCGAATGTGACAATATGATTAGAATACATTGTGTGCTGCACTGTCACAGAGCTGCTTGCTGCTGCACGGAGACAACAACGTGTGTCTTTCCTTTTCAATTGAGCACAGTGATGTCATTAAGGCCTTGGCTGCTCGGAGTGAGGAGAAAAATCACTTTACTTGATGAAACCATTGACGTGTGTCACACTGAACAGGTCTCCTTTGCTCATGTGAGATATATTCACAACTTGGAAGTGGGAATGTTTCATTCATGTCGGTGATGTGCAGTCAGCTGCTGCCTAGGAAATGGCAGATGTGATTGTTGTACTTCGTGGAGAGACTAGCTTAAATATTGAAAACATCAGAGGCCAATGCTATGATGGGGCGGCCAACACGAGTCTACCAGTGTCTGGTACTAGTTCTGTATGTATATTGTCCACAGCACAGTCCTTAAATCTGCATCTCCTCCAGGCTGCAAAGTCAAGCCACCAGATGTTTCCAAATCTGGTAGAAAACTCTGCATATTTATTTACACATCAGGAAACAGCATTGCTGCGTTTGTCAGTAATCCGTGCATCCCTGACGGCATATCTTTCAACTAGAAATGCTCTTAGACGTTCGGTGGACGTGCACAGAAACTGTGGTACAAACGACGTAAAATATGATACGGCGTAGTTCCTCAACAAGACGTGTGGTGCAGTCCGATGCACCGATGCGTTTTCGATGCTTCAGTTTCGAATTTCTTTTATTCTTGGAGATCATCACACCAGGTGAGGTGTATTACAACATCAAGATTTTGAACTAATAAGAAGGGAAGATGAACTTAACGTTATCCTAGAATGTAAAGTTGAGACCGAAATTCCAGCACAGATAGATACCTGGATACACAGGACGACGAAATGTTCCAGCACAATACCAGCAGCAGAGGATCATTCCCTTACGCGCTTTGGAACCGTACCACCGTAGGAAGGTGTGTTACGCCTTTCTGGATATATTGACTTAAAGATCGAAAGAAGATTCACAGAGGAAGAGAAATGGCCAATGGACACATTTGTGCGCTTGTTGCTTCACATTACCTCCTAGCTGGACTGGGATAGAATCAGATATTGCCAAAGATGTCACCACTGTTGGCAACATTTGTGGTTCTGATATAAGAAGAGGCCAGTGTTATGATGTGATTAAAGGTCTTACTTCCAGCGTGGCCATGCCCCAAACACGGGTCATGAAGATGCTGAAGTGCATTAAAGAAAAGTGGTAGAATTTCCTTTCTTGCTCCACGTTGCTCTGAATCTCCGCTACCCTGCATATGTGTACTGCCACACACGAGTGCTCACGAAGGGGAGAGGATGTCAGATCTGCTTCTGACCATAGGAAAGGAACATCCCCCATCACCCATGATGAAGACAAGACGCTGGCATTTTGAAGAATATGATCCCCAGACGAGTGCTATTATGAGAGTATTTGAAACACACACACACACACACACACACACACATATATATATATATATATATATATATATATATATATTTTTTTTTTTTTTTTTAAACTATTCGCATTTCCCGCATTAGCGAGGTAGCGCTAAGAACAGAGGACTGGGCCTTTTTTGGAATATCCTCACCTGGCCCCCCTCTGTTCCTTCTTTTGGAAAATTAAAAAAAAAAAAAACGAGAGGGGAGGAATTCCAGCCCCCCGCTCCCTCCCCTTTTAGTCGCCTTCTACGACACGCAGGGAATACGTGGGAAGTATTCTTAAACCCCTATCCCCAGGGATAATATATATATATATATATATATATATATATATATATATATATATATATATATATATATATATATATATAATATATATATATATATTATATTGGCCCATATTCCACAGGCAAAACATGCCCCGATCATTCCCATCTTCGTGAAAGGAAAATAGCTCAAGAAAAAGCATCAAGAAATTAATCACAGCTTCGCAGGATTTTGTAGACGAGACGCTTAAGATTATATATAGGAAGAAGGAAAGATGGAGGAAGTTCCACAGGCTCGTGGATCGAGGGAAGGAGGAGGAGGAGGAGGAGCGGATGGTTGATTGTCGAGTGGCCGGCCTCCAGCAGCTAGACCCAAGTCGTGGGTTCAGGTCTTAGTGCGAGGAACGTGTAAAGACAGCTCCCGTGATCAGCGGCCAGAATGATACCCTTACAATTGGGGAAAGGACAGGAACATCATGGCGGACAAAGAGGGATGGTTGAAAATTGCAGAGACGGAAGGCTTTTGATTCCACTCTGCATCCTGTCACCGGCGTCTACTGAACTCGGGTACTGAGTGTATGAAGTAGATTTGTGTATTGATAAAGAATTGCCTTAAGCCTTCAAACCTGATATGCAGATGTTCTATGGCTTTTCTCCTGTTTCAGATTCTGGTAATATGATGAAAGTAAGCGGTAAGAATGTTGGGATGTGCTGTTTGCTTCTCATTAATTGTACTCACTGTGAGCACCACACTTCACCAAGTCATCTGTGTTGCCTTCTTGTTTTGCTGTACCTTGTTATGATGGTCGTGGTTCTCTGCTGGACCTGTGGGTAGTTCAGGCTGTGGTTATTATCTTGAGGGTTATTAAGGAAACACTGCCAGCAGCCCAGGTAGAGCCCACCGTGTTTGTGCATCATTACCATGTGTACACATGGTAATACATCCCACACTCCACTCCCGCCATGCTCACCTCACTTCCCGTCTCTTGACACCACATCCTTCCATCCTCTCAACCCACAGGTCACTGATCTCTGTGTACTGCCCACATCACTCCCACATCCCAGATATTACCTGTCACTCCCTCGTAATACCAGGCCACTCAATAGTAGCAGGAGAGAGAGAGAGAGAGAGAGAGAGAGAGAGAGAGAGAGAGAGAGAGAGAGAGAGAGAGAGAGAGAGAGAGAGAGAGAGAGAGAGAGAGAGAGAGAGAGAGAGTTCGTAAGATGGATGACCCACTTTTTAGCAAACAGGAAATTCATTAAAGCAACGTATGGAACCAAGACGTAGAGGATGCGTTATTAGGGTTGGCATGAGAGGACAGTATTGGCCACTGAATTGTTTGTGATAACGACGCCTGACACTGGCATGGCAAGGTGACGGAAAGTGTTATGTGGTGTTTGACAGGCGACACCAGAATAGGTAAGATGATAGCATGAGAGAATGGCTCAGAAAATGGAGAAAAAACCTGATTTTGGTATGTAATTGAAACAGCTATGACACAGGGTGTTAGTGAAGTAAAAATTGAAATGATTGTTTTGGAAAGAGTTTCATCGGAACGGTTCCACCATACAAGTGGCCATCTGGAACTGGTCGTGAAGAAACAATTATAAGTACTTAAGTGTAATGACAGTGGAAAAGCTGGAATTTCGAGATAGGTTAAAAAAAAAAGTTCAAGTAAGAAAAAAAAAATTGTTCCAGTGAGTGAGGTAACGTAGAATGACAGTGAGAATTTTATTTATGGTTACAGTTACAGCGAATTTCAGAAGACACGTTTGTGCTAGATACTTCATCACGTGAAATAAACTGATTACTTATCTTGAAAAAAAAAATCCTTCGTAATGTATGAAAAAGGCATCTAAGAAATGTTGACGTGAACCACGAAAAACGAGACTTTGATGTGGCAAATACAGTAGGAGAAGAAATTCTGAAAGCAAGTCTCACATGATTGACAAGTATGCGATATGCGTGGCCGTAGAGAACTTCGGTGTTGTGGAACAGTTGGTTGAAGCGGTGAACGCCACGCGATAGCCATGCCTCGCGGAAAACTGTTACCGTAGGTACACGTTGAAGATGATGATCGAAGTTTGCGTATTAGTTGTAGAGTGTGTGACGGTGCCTTCACAGGTTGTGAAGTTCGTGTGTGATATGTATTGTGGCAGCTCACTGATGATGATAATGATATTGTTTGGGTAAATACCCACATCGCCAAAAGTTGTTTATATAACTGAGATAGGAATGTAATGATGAGATGGTAGTGATGATGTGGGTGTTAGGCTACGGTAAGGTCAGAGTATGTTCTGGTGCAGACACAGAGGCCGGGCGGGAGCTAGGCTGCCCTGCACGGACACTGGCCATGTAGTGCTTCTCGTGGTGACGCTGAAGCATTAGTGTATCTTCCTCGCCCAGAATGGCACGATGACTGCTGCCGCTGTTGCTCGGAGGAGACATGCCATCTTGGGGAACCACCTGGTAATGGCACTGCACCAGAGACTGTCCTCCTCGCCTCCCACTGCTGCTGGAGCGGAGGCTCCTCCTCTGTCTTTAGATTCGCTCTTCACTGAGTGTAGTATGACTGTAGGATGTTAATGACCACACTCGCATTATTCTGTACTCCAGCTGTTCCCTAATGATCACCACCATAACCTCACCTTTCATGCTCCAAACATCGTGAATCACTGGAGGAGGGTGGAGGTGTAGTACATCAGAAGCCACAGTAGGACGGAAGTGAGGTGGAGGGAGGGAGGGTGGTGTATGGACCGAGCTGCTACTCCCGCCCACCCTATCCATGCTCTTACATATTACACTCACCCTTGACCTCTGGTCTGTTACTTCCACACATGTCTAGCCTCTCAAACTCTGAAAGACTCGTTTTTTTTTTTTTAATGTGCGTAAAGGCTTGTCTCGGTCCACATATATTTTTGTTTTCATGGTTATTGTATGTAAACATTGCTCTTGGCTTGTGTTCGTAAACGTTTTATGTCTGGTCCCCAATACGTCATCATGTTCTTTTTGTTCCTTGCCTGTATGTTTTCTGTTTTGGTCGTTTACGTTTTCAGTGAAGGTTTTTGTATGGAAACGCTAGCCCTCATAACTTCTACAAGGCCCCCTGATTACAGCCGTTTTCTGTTATAGCATTTACACGTTTTCTGTCATGGCGCCAGCACGTATCTGTCATCTGTCTTCCGTATCGCAAACACCGTGTTTCCTTGTGACTTTTATTGGCAAGGAATATATTTCTAACCTTGCAAGTAAATGTTTGTGCGTAATCACCTTCTTGTACTGTATGTTACAGCCTCTGTTTTCCAGAAGCCTTACATGTTTCGAAGAACCTCACTATTGGCGTCACACAACTGATTAAAAAACTTAAAAGATTGTGATGAAGTCATCCCTTCCTTAACTTTATTATTGTGAACAAATTTAAGGCCTTAAACCTCACCCTGTGACTCAGCTTTCTTAATTTTGGCACCAGCGTTGTTGCCCTCCGCTAGATCGTCTCCATTACCTCTTTGTGCTATTTTAGGTTCTGTCACCAAACTTAAGAGTCATATGTAGTTCTGGTATAATGTGAGCAGCTAGCTGAACATTTCCTTACCCATATACTTGAAAGTTTTTATGATATTTGCCAACGACGGTTTGCGTCTCTTAATAACCTGATAATGTGGGACTGGCGACAGGTTAGGGACGATGTGAGTCCCATGTGTGTCTCACAGACAGATTCTTGCAAGTTATTGTCTGCTACACAAAATTTATATTGAACTTTCCTCTTTCCTTTACATTTGCTGAGGTTGAATATCATCAACTATATATCAGACCAACTTCTAGAGTGTGTCTAGGTCCCCATGTAAATTAATCATGTTAATGCAATCCTCCTGGCCTTTTACCTTCTTCATGCCCTTGACAACATCCGCAAACATTTTCAAGTAGGGATCCAATCATTCTGGCCGACCATTAACGTAGATCAAGAAGAGCATTGGTCCTGGGATCGAACCCTGCAACATCCCTGACGTCATCCCTTATTGAGAAGGTTTCCTGTGACGTGCATCATTTGTTTCCCTCTACTAAGATGATGACCATCTCTCCATGGAGGAGTCTTGCCCTCAGACTCTCCTGGAGATCCAGCATCGTAGCCTGCCTTCAGTCCCGTGTGTGATACAGTGTCTGATACTTTCTGGCAGTTCAGGTACGGACGATCCAGCCAGTCCACCACTCTCACGTCTGACACAGGGTTCACTCTCCTCTACAAACCGGAGAGGTTTCGTTCCACATAACCCCTGACCGCAAAACCATTAATTCGGGTGACTTTTTCTCAGCTGGAAGTCATCAGTTTGTTTTCTGGTTACCGTTTCCATTACCTTACAGACCACAAGATTAGCTAGCTAGTTACTATTATTACTTCCCAGACTTGTAATACTTCTGCTGTGTATTATTAACCGATAGGCTGCCTAATTTCAATAGACCGTTCTTTATTTGATTTTTACTCGTCAAGGAGACTTGTTTGTATAGTGTGTGTGTGTGTGTGTGTGTGTGTGTGTGTGTGTGTGTGTGTGTGTGTGTTACGGGATGGGAGTGTTACACTTGTGTTGCCACGTCTCTCAACCTTGTATATATGTACCATGTCTTCATTCGGACGGGACACACACACACACACACACACACACACACACACACACACACACACACACACACACACACACACACACTCTTCCCACGTTACACCAGGTACCCAGTTATTGATCTGCCCATAGAGATGATGAACAGCTGGGTTAGCTGTGGGCCGGCTGCCAGATTAGTATAATGCTGGTGCAAGGTGATGTAAGACCAGGTTGTGGAGAGGCAATTTAGCTGGTGAGCCGGTCCTCAGACTTAAGATATATGGGATTCATAAAGATGAAGGGAGTGTGAATGTAGTATGGTAGCGAGCAGCTGTAGTGGTACAGCGAGAGGTAAACTGTTGTAAGGTACAGTATAGTGGAGGAGGCAGGCTTCTCTCCACAGATACTATGTTGTCGTATACGTTCTCCCTGGCTGGCGCCCGGCTCTCCTCTATATTCTTTTACGTTAGTTTACTGGTGATACGATCGGCCTGCCGCCCCTGATGTAACCCGTCGTTTGATCTAGTGTCACACCTGCGTCCTCCCTCGCTCCCCGCCTATTTCCTGGGCACAGTATTTCCGCCATGATCCCCGTTCCTTCTCAGTGATATGTGTGGCTCGAGGTTTCCGTCTGCTTTTCGTGCTTGTTGCAGTGAGCAACTAGGTGGCCTTGTGTGGCTGCTATAACCGTAGTACAGTGTGACGTACAGTATGGTTACCGTAGTACAGTGTTGACGTACAGTATGGTTATCGTAGTACAGTGTTGACGTACAGTATGGTTATCGTAGTACAGTGTTGACGTACAGTATGGTTATCGTAGTACAGTGTTGACGTACAGTATGGTTATCGTAGTACAGTGTTGACGTACAGTATGGTTATCGTAGTACAGTGTTGACGTACAGTATGGTTATCGTAGTACAGTGTTGACGTACAGTATGGTTATCGTAGTACAGTGTTGACGTACAGTATGGTTATCGTAGTACAGTGTTGACGTACAGTATGGTTATCGTAGTACAGTGTTGACGTACAGTATGGTTATCGTAGTACAGTGTTGACGTACAGTATGGTTATCGTAGTACAGTGTTGACGTACAGTATGGTTATCGTAGTACAGTGTTGACGTACAGTATGGTTATCGTAGTACAGTGTTGACGTACAGTATGGTTATCGTAGTACAGTGTTGACGTACAGTATGGTTATCGTAGTACAGTGTTGACGTACAGTATGGTTATCGTAGTACAGTGTTGACGTACAGTATGGTTATCGTAGTACAGTGTTGACGTACAGTATGGTTATCGTAGTACAGTGTTGACGTACAGTATGGTTATCGTAGTACAGTGTTGACGTACAGTATGGTTATCGTAGTACAGTGTTGACGTACAGTATGGTTATCGTAGTACAGTGTTGACGTACAGTATGGTTATCGTAGTACAGTGTTGACGTACAGTATGGTTATCGTAGTACAGTGTGACGTACAGTATGGTTATCGTAGTACAGTGTTGACGTACAGTATGGTTATCGTAGTACAGTGTTGACGTACAGTATGGTTATCGTAGTACAGTGTTGACGTACAGTATGGTTATCGTAGTACAGTGTTGACGTACAGTATGGTTATCGTAGTACAGTGTTGACGTACAGTATGGTTATCGTAGTACAGTGTTGACGTACAGTATGGTTATCGTAGTACAGCGTTGACGTACAGTATGGTTATCGTAGATGGCTGTTCTGGCGGCTGGTGTCGATGATAGGCTGATGAAGCAGGTTGGGGTGGCTGGGTATCAGGGTAGCCGGCCTCCCGTCATGTGAAAGCAGCCCATCATCCGCGGGAGGCAGGTGGGCGTCCTTAGGAGTTGCACACAGAAGAGTAAAGCTTTACTGTCGGTCAGTAACCTTTGTCAGAAAGGTGTGGGTTTGTTGTTGTTGTTGCATGTTGACGTGGCTGGGTAGGGCAGGGATCGTTGCTCGCTCGTCAGACTAAAGTAGGATGAATGATCTCGGGATCACCATGAACTGAGAGCTACGGAAGTGAGCGTTTTCATGTATATTGACATGTGAAGATTGTAACTTTGTTGTCGTAAAGTAGGACATGATTGAGTCTTGGTTCGAAGATTAGCGTGAGAGATGTGAGGAGATGAGTCAGTAGAAGTTTCTTTTCATTTCGGTCTGTTGTCCAGGGTTAGACAGGTACAGGGAAACACTGTGGACATCTGCAGGATAACGTAGTGGCAAGATGATGGGGAATGTGGCCTCTCTTCTTGAGTGTCGTTTCGTCTCGTTTTGTGTTGTCTTATTTATTTACGTTTGCAATAGAATGCATTTTATAGCCGAAATCGTTACTTAGTATTCACATGATAGAACACGTTAAGGGTTGTTAGTCATCAGAGATGCACGTGAGTGTGGTCAGTTAGCGTGTGCCGTGACGATACACCAGGTCACCTTGTTATCGTGTTAGCTTGGGGGTGAGTGTTGCCTCTGACGTGAGCAGCGGGGCTCACCACTCTCGTGTTTACCTACTATCGACTGGATGGGACTATCCTTTGGTTGATGACGATACATGTGGCATCTGTGTATAGGAGGAGGACTGGTCCGTGATCGGTCATCCGTCTGAGTCCAGAAAACCTGTGTAAGTAAACCTTGGAGTTATTCATGGTCACGGTCGGTAGATATGAATGGAGTTCAGATGAGGCGAACTAGAAAGAGTAAACATGATTAAGCATTCACCAGGCTTATGTATACGACCCAGTTATAGTTGATCACTGATTACGTCTGATCCACGATGGAGGAGATGCAGTCGGTTGTTAACCGATAGGTAGATACTTAACCTGTCTGGGCTGACCTTGATGTAGACCTCAGGTACCATCATTAAAGGCATTACCACGTTGCCTCAGCATGAAAATTTCATCCTGATCTACGTCAGTGTGGAAAGAGCGCCAAGTAAAAAGTTGCAAGTCCGTTTTCATTGGGGTTGTAAGTGTAGCCCGGCTGGAATTGTAGGTCTGGGTGATGAGAACATTTAGTGTCCATAGTTAGGATGGCAGAGTATCTGTTGCATTAGATATTTGTTGACAGAAAAGAAAAGCATTTGTTGGGTAAACAAGATAAATATACGAGGAGTGTTCTCGTCTGACACGAAATTGTTGGGTGGGTGGAACCCGATTGTGTGACGATTCAACTTGGGTGTCCAAATCTACATATCTGACTTCCGTTTCAAATTTAGTTTTGTTTGTGAGCACAAGTCGGGAACTTGTGTACCCCACGTTACTAGAATGGCAGGAATACCATCATAGAATACAAGTTTTTATATCCGGGGAAACACTTGACTGAAACTTTTAATCTTTCGATCAGTAGACATTCCTTGGAGATGTGGCATAGTAAAAAGACCAAAGTGTGTGTGTTTACTGCTGTGTGGTGGTGAGGGTAGGGGTTGAGGCCCTCTCCCGGGGGCTGCATGTAAGTTACCAATCACATGTTCAGTACCTGGTGGAAGAACGTCTGACCTTTACCGTAATATTATCGCAATTCCTAAACTTGTGAAATCCAAGTCTTGGGTGTTGATGTGGGTGATGCGCGAGCTGGGTTACAGTGTTTCTGTTCGTGTGGTAGTGTAGTGTGAAGGTAGGTACACGGGGTTTCTGTAAGTGTGGTAGTGCAGTGTGAAAGTAGCTACAGGTGTTATTATAAGTGTGGTGGTATGGTATGAAGGTAGGTACACTGTGTTCCTATAAGTGTAGTGGTGTAGTGTGAAGGTAGCTACACGGTGTTTATGTAAGCGTGGTCGTGTAGTGTAGAGGTGGCTATAGGTGTTTCCGTGAGTGTGAAGGTAGGTACACGGTGTTTCTGTAAGTGTGGTAGTTGTAGTATGAAGGTAGGTATACGGTGTTCGTGAAAGTGTGGTGGTGTAGTATGAAGGTAGGTGCACGGTGCTTCTGTAAGTGTGGTGGTGTAGTGTGAAGGTAGCTACACACAGGGTACACCTCACTGCTCGGTCTGAGTCTCTCTTACTGCTGCAGGAGCAGCATGACCCCCGGTGAGGAAGCCGTCGTAATAAGGATACGCCTATAATGACCGGGAATGTTGGAGAAGGTGAAATGTGAGAGTGTGTGAGTACAGTGATGGTTGCTCCATACCTGCCCTGGCTGGCAGCGTGACGTCTGAAGGAGGCAGACTCCAGGAGTGACTGGCTGGCGCCGCCTCTTCCACGCGTCACATTTTCCTAACGATACTCTCGATGTCTTCCATAAATTGTGGCCGCTTGACAGATGAGGGACGCCGCCATATGCGGCCCGAACGACCCTCATATGTGGTGTGTGACCCGCGGTGCCGTTGCCAGACGTGACCTGTGGCGAGGGCTGGGCCGCCGTTCGTCACATGTGCTGCTGCTGTCCCCCGCGCCCTTGATGCCTGCTCCGCCTGGCCTAGCCTGGCCTGGCTCTAGTGTCTCGTGACACGTAGTGTGCGTCAGGCCTGGGAACATTAGGTTAGGCCAAGCCTGGCGGGGCAGCAGCAGCCGTAATGTTGGCCAAAGGTTGCCATACTAACTCAGGATGCTGGATGTGGCCCTCCTTCCAGATGGTTATCATCACAGATCCTCCTTATCTGGCTTTTATATTGTCTGCACTTATATGTAACTGATACTTTGAATAGTGTTGATGAAGCCTTCAAAACTGAGAGAATCATGTATAGTGTTTTGTAAAGAAAGACGACGTAATCCTGTTTTGTAGGAAGTTAAAGTTGCAATGTCCATATGTGCACATATTTGTTTACTTCTGGTCAAGTTTTTCAAGTGTCACCCATGTCACATGCCTACGTGTAGTCTACGTAAATAACTCCAGCATTTTGTTTTTATCAGTAGGTTGTAAGATTGTCTTTATCAGTGGGTTGTAAGATTGTCTTTATCAGTGGGTTGTAAGATTGTCTTTATCAGTGGGTTGTAAGATTGTCTTTATCAGTGGGTTGTAAGATTGTCTTTATCAGTAGGATGTAAGATTGTCTTTATCAGTGGGTTGTAAGATTGTCTTTATCAGTGGGTTGTAAGATTGTCTTTATCAGTGGGTTTTAAGATTGTCTTTATCAGTGGGTTTTAAGATTGTCTTTATCAGTGGGTTGTAAGATTGTCTTTATGAATGGGTGGTAAGATTGTCTTTATCACTGGGTGGTAAGATTGTCTTTATCAGTGGGTGGTAAGATTGTCTTTATGAATAGGTTGTAAGATTGTCTTTATCAGTGGGTTGTAAGATCTTGTTATTATTCTAAGCACCTGTAAACATAAGGGTTTCCAGCTCTTCAGCTTACCTGTTCCAGGTCGTAAAGGTTATTTCAGTGTTTGCATTAAGTCAGCGTTACTCGTTAGTCCTTTACAAACATCTTCGTGATGTGTAGTGTTAGTGGAAATGGACCTCGCGTATATAGAATGGCGCTCCTGTTACCTGCAGCTGGACAATCTGTGTCAGCATTTTGCGGAGACTGTGGTGCTCCCTGAACTGTTACTGAGAGGTTTTCGTCATGATGTTATTCCCAGGGATGATTGCCAGTTCTTGGTTAATCTTTACCTCAACTGGTGTCTCCTATTTCTTGCCTTCTGACGGTATTCTTTGCTTTTCTCTCTTTTTTTCCCTCTGTTGAATAGCTTACTGAATACCACCAATTTCTTTTCAGTTTTCTTTGTCTTCTTAAGCACCGCCTGGCTAGACGACTCAAGACGAAGGTGATCGTGAGTGGACGTAATGTTATATCATGTTTATATCCACCAGTTCCTGTAATGTATTTCCAGCGAGGTTAGGGAATAATCGCACCGAGGCCTTCTTTCGCCCCAGCCCGTCCTCATTATATTATACTTAGTGCGATTGAATCTCATCTTCCATTTATCTGACTCACTTTGGAGTTTGTCCAGGTCCCCTTGTAGGGTGATGCAATCATCATCTTTCATTATCTCGTCCTCAGATATGGTTAGGAATGATTCCAGCTCTTTGGACAAGTGTGTGTGTGTGTGTGTGTGTGTGTGTGTGTGTGTGTGTGTGTGTGTGTGTGTGTTGATCTCGGGGAAACAGTTTAGCTTCCCTCCTTCACAAAGACAGTTAACACAATTTGACTCGCAGTAGTTTCCGTCCTTCACATAGAGAGGTAACACAGTTTGATACACAGTGTAACCTAATGTCGCTCTTTTACTACTGTCCCCTCTTTCTATTTGACCGTTTTCTGTGACTCCGTGGATAGCCATGGCTGGAGGGGATTCTGTTGTATTTTGATATACTCGTGAAGTTTTGGTTAGACCAAAGCTTTATCGCTGCGCGGGTTTAACGTGATTGCTTGTGTCTTTTTTTTCGGGTTCCCGTTTATATACAGAGCGATATTTCATTTTATTTTTTGTAGTGTTGTGCACCATCCTTGTTGGCGGAGCTGCAGTGTTAGCAGTGAGCACCGGGGTAACCTCTGCCTCCAGCATCATTGTGGCAAGCCTCGTCCAACAGATTCATAATGTCTCGTGCGACACTGACGCCCTCAGGAGGCTGCTCAACCGGTTCCCAACATTTTCATCAACATATGTTATTCTCATGTTGAGCGAGACTAGTGGACGGAAGGGAAGCAGTTTGAGTCATGGGAAGTGATTTATGTCGATCGTATCAGGAGGCTGGCGACTGACTAGTCTTATACACGAACTGGGAATATGATTGTCTTGTCCGCGCTGGTACAGGGAGGCATCCACTTCTGACACACATCACCCCCAAAACTTCAAAAGAAAGTATTAGAGAGAGAGAGAGAGAGAGAGAGAGAGAGAGAGAGAGAGAGAGAAGCGTGGGAGGTCAAGTAATACTACAGGTTATCTGCTAAACTTAAGTGTCCATAAACATAGTCGTTTACTTTTTTCCTCGTTTTACAATTAGGCTGAAATGGTTGTTGGTTGTTGGCCTGGAAAGGTGGCAGCTGGTGCGTGTGTGTGTGTATCACATACCATGATGAGCACACCACTGTTGACCAGTGTAATGTTAGTAGGTTTGTGTTGCACGTCCCATGTGGAGCTGGTGGTGGCGGCGGTGTTGTGTTCTTGGCAAGTGTTACGTCCTGGGACTGGTGTCTGGTTGCCAGTATTAACTGTCGTGTGATGCCAGTAGCGAGTGTCTTGTGATGCTTGTAGACATTCTCTCATGATATAATCAACAAGTATGATTAAAGTAAAGTGGTTGATGTCAGTTGTTTAGATTTTCTAAAAACATGCGAATAAGTTCCGCATCAGAGATTATAAGTAAAGACACTGGGGTGTAAAGTAGTGTGATTTGGTGGGTGTAAGATTAGTTTGACTGAGTGTAGAGTAATGATTAACTGGTAGACTTAGCGTCGCAGGAATGTCTTATTACGTATTTTGTTTGTGATGTAAATAATGTAATATGTCAGAATACGTAGATTGTTGGCCATGTTTGGAAGTAGCCATAGGAGTGTGGGTAAGGAGGACGGTAAGCTACCCAGATGATGCTACGTCTGAGGAACAGATCATGGGCCAGTCGTGTCTGGCTGGACCACTTTTAACTTAATTTAGAAAGACGATGGTTAAGAGATGGTTTAGTACAATTATTCTGAAGTATAAGACTTTGGCCATCTTGATAACTTCATAACATCGGATCCGTCTGATGTCTGCCATAGTGAAAGATACAGACCCGTTCGTGAGCGTTTTATTTCGAATGAACCCAAGTACATAATCTTCACCAGGATGGTTACTGTGTGGAATAACGTTTCCAAAGCAACAATATCAATAGTCAGAAAACACCTCAGAGCTCGTTGGAGGTTCACGACTGATTATTAAGCTACTCAGCAGCTCAGATGTTTATGGACATTTCACGTTAGTGATCGGTTTGCTTCTCGTGTCTCTCCATAATAAACTGTGTGTTGTATCGTCTTCTCTGTCGTCTGGAACATCCTGTTGAGGACCCTGGGTCTGTAGTCGTGTGCAGCAGTCCTTTGTATTTCTTCGTAGCCGGACGCAGCCTGCTAAATATGAAGACATACCGCAGCATACGGACGAGTGAGACTGTGTGAATTCACAAGAATTCTGTGGAATATCAGAAAGGCAACAGGCAATAATGTCCGAGAGCCTGGCATAGATTATGTGGTCACAGTGAAGGCGAATTTCAGAAGGCAGCGCTTGGAGTGATTGGAGATGGAGTGATCGTGTACCTCGTTGTAGAACATATAGAACTTTACATGTGCTGAACTGTACGAGGCCGGAGGTGTAGAGGATGATACCACAAGGCCTCGTGTACTGAAGCGCCACTACATCCTAGTGAACACCACATCATCATACGGCAGGGTGTGGAGGTGCACCACAGCCACTACTACCATATGGATAGTTGTACTATAGAATGCTTGAAGGTTGGCATTATGGTCACGTAATCCATGTGTGCACTTCAATGCCACACGTGCCCGTGTACACAATATCTGGTGACTTGATCAGTGGATGTTAACCACTCGTCAGGAACTGACAGAAAAGGAGAGCAACAAGTATGGTGCCGGAATTAGTAGTAGTGAGTTACAGGGAAGTAAGAGATCATAAGTTTGTCCGTCATGGAAAAGAAAAGAGCGAGTGGTGACCTGATCACTACGTTTGAGTCAGCTTTATGAAGTGGACAGTTGTTCATAAGATGCAGGAATGGTACAACCAGAGGATGTAACATGAAATGGGAAGCGAACTTATTATCAAGGATGTAAATGGATACTCTTATGTGATGAGTAATGGATGAATAAGATAAAGGCAGTGGGAATATAGTAATTATGAAAAGTTTACAGAAGTTTGAAAAAGTTATATAACGGTAAATGATACTCGAGATGGAGCCCAACAAGTATAAAACTTCCTCTCCGTACAGTACCAATAGTGGGTGGAGATGCTGTCTCCTGTGGGGCTACCTCGCGAACTCGGGAAACGCCGATCAGGTATGAGATATATATATATATATATATATATATATATATATATATATATATATATATATATATATATATATATATATAACCTATGACCTATACTTGGTCGCAGTTTCCAGCGTTAGCGAGATAGCGCCAGGAACAGACGAAGAAAGGCCGCATCCGTTTACTTCTATTTTCTGGCTGTCTTGTGTAATGTACTGAAACCAAATCCCCCTGTCCACAGCCAGGTCCCACAGATAGACCTTTGCATGATTTCCCTGGACGTTTCACATACCCTGGTTCAGTCCATGACAAAACGTTGACCCTTTTATACCTCATCGTTCCACTTCACTTTATCCTGTGCACGCCTTTCACCCCCCTCCATGTTTAGGCCTCAGTTCCTGAAAAAAAGTTTTCACCATCCTTCCGTCTCTCATATAGTCTCTTCTTTCTCCTTGTTCCCTCCACTTCTGACACATATATCCTCTTTGTCAACATTACCTCATTCATTCTCTTCGTATGTTAAAACCATTTCAGCACACTGTCTCCAGCTATCTCAACCCCTCATATTGTTTTCACCATACCTCTCTCTTACTCTTTCATTACTCAATCAAAGCACCATACACCACAGATTGTCCTCGAACATTTAATTTCCCACACATCCACCCTCCTCCGCACAGCCGTATCTATAACCCATGTCTCGCATCCGCATCCATATAATTTTGTCGTGACTGCTGTACCTTCAAACATAACCTGCTTTTGTCCTCCCAGGTAACGATCTCTTATTCTTCATCGCCTCCATAACCTTCGCCCCCTCACCCACCCTATGGTTGTAGTTGTTGTTGTAGCGTGGGTGTGAGTGAGAGCGTTGAGTGGTAGTCATTTGGGAGAGTGGCAGTGTTTGGTGATCATTTGACAGGACTCACATATGCTGCACCACCACCATCACCATCTTCAACACTAGTGCTGGTAATGTCTAATATATAATGATGGGACGTTTCCCTAAACTTGAGCATAACATGGTAAAGCAACTGTGGTCAGGGTGACACTTTCATTGAGCAATTTGTATCTTGAGTTTCCGAGAAGACTATTGTAGGTTGTATAGTCACTGTTTTTTTTTTTTTTTTTTTTTTTTTTTTTTTTTTTTTTTTTCCTAGTTGTAGAGAAGGTGGCACGGTAAACATATATAGACATGGCTGTCCAGGGTTTGTCCTCTATCTCCTCAGCCAAGTCATAATTTCCTTTCATTCTGGAAATCCTGGATTATCTCGCACTTCTCCTGAGTGAAGAAAATCTGATCATTAAAGTTAGAGATGTATGTAGGAACCATGATACTGGTGTTGATCAGTAGAGATGTATGTAGTAACCATGATACTGGTGTTGATCAGTAGAGATGTATGTAGTAACCATGATAATGGTGTTGATCAGTAGAGATGTATGTAGGAACCATGATACTGGTGTTGATCAGTAGAGATGTATGTAGTAACCATGATAATGGTGTTGATCAGTAGAGATGTATGTAGTAACCATGATAATGGTGTTGATCAGTAGAGATGTATGTAGGAACCATGATACTGGTGTTGATCAGTAGAGATGTATGTAGTAACCATGATACTGGTGTTACTACAGGTGAGGTGTGAGTGGACTGGTGGACGGGTGTGGGGAGGAGGTGTGTTGGGCAGGCGCTGGCAGTTGAGACCACGTCTGCCCTCGTCACCTGTGCAGCTGATGCTGATAACTTGTTCACAGTAGAGAAGAGGACGACATTGATGATCATGACGTTGTTGACCAATTCTGTGTCAGTTTCATCTTGTGAACGTTGACAGGAAGTCACATGAAGGGACCGACTGTGTTGCTGGCTGTTAAGCTACGATATTGTACCCCAGTTCTGGGCAGGTGATGTGCAACTGTTGGGAGTGACTGGTGGTGTGTGCCACAGTTTCAGCTGTGTTCCGTGCACCCACTTGTCCTCACCCCCCACCACCTACAGCCGGAAGCTTACAACAGTACGCCGTAACAGCCGTACACCTCCACTTAGTTACTTTGTTTGTCCCTTACATTTATCATGGCAAAACATGCCTCTGTGAAATGCCATCTGTGGTGAAAGAGAAAGTGATTGATGTAGAAAGTCGACATTAATGAGGACTCCGCAGGTGTTTCCTGACCTGACTCGCAAAGGTAGAAAGGTTACAGGAAGACGGAAAGACGAAGGGAAGAAAATTCCACAGCTTAGCTGTTCTAGAAGAGGGGAGACATCACACACACACACACACACACACACACACACACACACACACACACACACACACCACGGGCGTCCGTGTGGTAGTGGTTGGTGTCGCTGATCAGGATTTACCCTCGGGCCTGCCCGGGTTCGAAACTCGGGCACAGCAGTCGGCCCGCAGCCAGCATATGTGTTCATTCTCCCCCATGGGCCTGGCCAATAAATGGGTACCTGGCTTGAGGTGGGGTGAGAGGATCTGTGTATATACACACACAGGAGGACAGACGATACCTACATACTGGGTTGAGAGATTGGACTGCACGAGTGTGAAGGTGTGTGTGTGCCCGTATCATAAAGGACTCCCCGGCACGTGATCACCTGGCTGACCTGTACACGTTGTTGACGTCGATCTGAAGGTGTGGGTGCACGTGCCAGTGCTGCACATGCTGGCTGGCTGGCTGGCTCCCGAGTCTGGTCTTCCATATGTACAATATTGTGGTTCATGTTGTGGGTATAGCCCGGATCATGGGCGCACACCCTCCACCCTCTTACCGTATTATGTCACCGGAATGTTGGGCTGGCGGCTGACCTCAGTAAGAGGTAACAGATCATGTAATTCATGATCAAATGTTTTGCTCGCAAGTTTTGAGGAAAATCTTTTACTGCTCTTGATTTATGACACCATCATCATCATCATTATCATCGTCGTCGTCATCATCATCACAGCATCATTATCATCGTCGTCATCATCATCGTCATCATCATCATCGTCTTCATCATCAGCATCATCATCATCCAGACACCTTGGTGGTGCGTACCCCTGTACTGTACCTGGAGTGATACATCGCACGGTATACCAGACTGAACTATCCCACGTTCTCAGGTGTGGTAACATTAAACAGTATGTACGATCATGTAATCATTGGCTGGGGGGGGGGGGGGGGGGTTATGTCTCTCTCTCTCTCTCTCTCTCTCTCTCTCTCTCTCTCTCTCTCTCTCTCTCTCTCTCTCTCTCTCTCTCTCTCTCTCTCTCTCGTTATAACTATCATTTCTACCGTAACACCTTGTGACAAGACTGGCAGCCACGATGCATGATGTGACACAGTAGTAGTAGTAGTAGGAATGGATGATGGAAATGTCGGATTTAATTGAGTTTTTATTATATCCCCCCCTCCCCCACCCCCACCCTCGTCTATTGGTGGCGAAAACTAACATGTGTTTCGTTTCTTATTTTCCTCAGGTGAGTGTTGCGTGGAACCTGGAGGCGGGATACATCACAAGGTATGGCATACTAGCGTCTACTTCAGTTAGCTGGTCCCCGGAGGGTGTGGGGTAGGGCAGCTGGCTCTGTGGGATGTGGGTTAGGGCAGCTGGCTCTATGGGGTATGGGGTAGGGCAGCTGGCTCTGTAGGGTGTGGGGTAGGGCAGCTGGCTCTATGGGGTATGGGGTAGGGCAGCTGGCTCTGTAGGGTGTGGGGTAGGGCAGCTGGCTCTATGGGGTATGGTGTAGGGCAGCTGGCTCTGTAGGGTGTGGGGTAGGGCAGCTGACTCTATGGGGTATGGTGTAGGGCAGCTGGCTCTGTGGGGTGTGGGGTAGGGCAGCTGGCTCTGTAGGGTGTGGGGTAGGGTAGCTGGCTCTGTGGGGTGTGGGGTAGGGCAGCTGGCTCTTTAGGGTGTGGGGTAGGGCAGCTGGCCCCAGGGAAGCAAGGTCCCCCCGGTGAAGGGACTGGCAGTAAACTAGGAACACTAAACGCTACATCAAACAGAGCGGGTGATTCTATTATTGACCTGCGCCTTCATCCCTGGTGTGTGTCCAGAGGCACCTGTTGGTACATGGTGTGTATACTGTAGTGGAGGGTCTCTGGCCCCACGTCTGCCTGTACCACCAGAGACGAGGATGTGTGGGCTTTGTGGTTAGGTTACAGGTCGCTATGAAAAAAATCCTCCTGAATTCTGAGAAGATACGATTAACCCACGAATGACTCAGATTAACCCACGAATAAGTCAGATTAACCCACGAATGACTCAGATTAACCCACGAATAACTCAGATTAACCCACGAATAACTCAGATTAACCCACGAATGACTCAGATTAACCCACGAATGACTCAGATTAACCCACGAATAACTCAGATTAACCCACGAATGACTCAGATTAACCCACGAATAACTCAGATTAACCCACGAATAACTCAGATTAACCCACGAATGACTCAGATTAACCCACGAATGACTCAGATTAACCCACGAATGACTCAGATTAACCCACGAATGACTCAGATTAAACTACGAATAACTCAGATTAACCCACGAATGACTCAGATTAACCCACGAATGACTCAGATTAACCCACGAATGACTCAGATTAACCCACGAATAACTCAGATTAACCCACGAATGACTCAGATTAACCCACGAATAACTCAGATTAACCCACGAATGACTCAGATTAACCCACGAATGACTCAGATTAACCCACGAATGACTCAGATTAACCCACGAATGACTCAGATTAACCCACGAATGACTCAGATTAACCCACGAATGACTCAGATTAACCCACGAATGACTCAGATTAACCCACGAATGACTCAGATTAACCCACGAATGACTCAGATTAACCCACGAATGACTCAGATTAACCCACGAATGACTCAGATTAACCCACGAATGACTCAGATTAACCCACGAATGACTCAGATTAATCCACGAATGACTCAGATTAACCCACGAATGACTCAGATTAACCCACGAATGACTCAGATTAACCCACGAATGACTCAGATTAACCCACGAATGACTCAGATTAACCCACGAATGACTCAGATTGATTCGAAAGATGAGAATTGATAAGTTGAGAAATACTGAACAACACATAATGTGCCTTGCGAGAAACGTTACTACTCGTCGTCTGGTTACTGTGTTCACATGTCAACCGTGGAGACCGTATTGTTGCCGCAGCTCACGGTTGACAAACGACGTTGGTGTATTACATTGGTCTCGTAATGGTCGAGTGTAGTAGGTCATGGTGGAGGCCTGCTGCCGGCTCTGTGGCTGGTCTGCACTGTAGTAGTTCCTGTAACGGAGAACAACAGCAGTTGTTACATGCATCTTTAGTGTCAATGTTATAATCTACACATCATTATTGCCTCTCGCCACTAGTCATTATTGCCTCGCCACTAGTCATTATTGCCTCTCGCCACTAGTCATTATTGCCTCTCGCCACGAGTCATTATTGCCTCTCACCACCAATCATCGGTTACCTCAGTGATGTTCTGCTTCCGGGTTAAGTATTATATGTGTACTGAGGCTGGCAGCCCAGGTGTGTCCCGCCAGCCGTAGATAAGGTAAGATGTTGTCCGAGGTCCGGCTCTGGTCGACGGAAACAGTACCTTATTATCATCATCCAGTTAGTGACGTGTTGGCATTGTTTAGGGTCGATTGTCGCCGGAACGACCAGTGTGTAGCGGTCATCACTGATACACTCCTGCCTCCGACCTTCTCTGTTTCTGCCTGTATGATACAGAAATGCATTTACGTCGTAGGAAAATCTTCAGAATACTCCGAGGTGTACCTTCGTATTGTGATGACCTGTGTCAGTCGCTTTCCTGTTCCATGATGAACCGGAGAATGATTACTTTACCAACTTTGGGAGGTGTTAAAAATGTAGCTCTTTCCGACGTCTTAAAGGATCGAACTTAATTATAAAAGTTCCCGTCGAAATTGTAAAGGGTTCCTCTCCCAGGAATGTGGCTGCAGGCGAGGCGGCGGCCTCACTTCCACGAACTTCTCCCTGCTCTTCAACCAGTGGGGGGCATGGCCAAGATTACCTCCACGAATTTTTACCTATAATGAAGTGTTGAGTCTTTCCTTAGTGTTCCTGTGGTCACACCTGTGATGTTGCCTCAGGTGGCGGATGGTGTAAGTACCTGACACAAGTATGTGGTGTACCCTGACTGTGCATCCACCTGACGTAGTAACATGTCATACAACTTGGTAGTGTGAACTCGCACTACAGACTGCTCACGAATACAGCGGCTAAGATAATGAGAGAGAGAGAGAGAGAGAGAGAGAGAGAGAGAGAGAGAGAGAGAGAGAGAGAGAGAGAGAGAGAGGTGGAAGAAAAATATCAGTCTATGAGAAATGAGATGGAAGGCTTTTAACTGCATTCTCGTCAGTAGAGAGGTTTGATAAAGAACCATACCAGGTATGTGAGCTGTACTCCTACTAGGGTGATTTAAACCCGTGTGGTATGAAATAGCTTATCACAAGAAAATTAATTACGGCACCTGTACAGCACGTCAGCTTTTAGGAAGCCGCCTGTTTGATGTCGAGTATGTAAGGTTTCCAAGATGGAGTGAGGAATATGGTTATGCCCATCTTGTTTATCTTATTACAGAGTTAGATTGTGGGGTTGTAGAATTGAACACAGGGAAACGAGGGACTTAAAGAGCGACACAAGGAGAAATTTACATTTTGGGGCTATTAGATTTAAGTTGTGTAATGTCCCTCGTTCCGAGATGTTGCACGGTTCAGGATGCCCAGTGTGAGAAATATATGGGTATTACGTTGAAGGTAAAGAAACATGGGTCGAGATATACATGCATAAGCATCAGAGTGAATTAGGTTAGAAGTTAGAGATGACTCATAGAGAAGAGCAAGAGAGCAGACGGTAGGAGAGAACCTTGAGGAACACCACTGTTGATAAGAGGAGGAAGTCGCTTTATCAGCTACAGCTGCAGTAAAACGGCCAGAGAGGAAGCTGCCACGTAGGGAATAGACAGAAACAGTACAACCAAACGTTGGGACTTGAGAAAGTAAAGACTAAGCCAGACCCTGTCAGATGCGTTGGAGCTGTCGAGGATGACGTCAAAAGTTTCTGCCAACATCTGTGGGAGAGGAGAACCATACAGTAGAGATCACCAGTGGAGTTAACACTGCGGGATCCGTATTGGTAATCTCGGAGAGAGGGAGTGAGATTTGCTCCGGAGACAGTACAAGTGTGAGCAACGGGGCGAGGGTTAGACCGGTCTCCTTTCTTAGGTTCCTGGTGTTGTACAGTGAGATCCCCTGCAGAGAGGATTTCAGCGCGTGGATGTGAAGAATGTAGTGCTTCTCGGCATCAAGTAAAGTAGTCGGAGAGCTGCGCAAAGTTGGTAGAACTGGGGAGGGAGAGTATATTAAACATAGAGGCAAAGTTATAGAAGGTAAAGAAAATTTTTAGCCAGACGCCATCTAAGTTTGGAGACTCGATCAGCGTGGCAAGCTTTTTTTTTTTTTTTTTTTCCTTTCTTTCCCAAGTAGACGCAGACACCGTCCTTGGAGCCGGAAGCTATGGTAGAACAATACCAGTTGATTGCCATACGTGCAGGCTCGCACTGTGTACCCGCAGGTGCTGGTGGCAGCTCCCAGCAGCCTCTCTGCCCCGGTCGTGCGTTACGTCTTATTATTCATGGAATTTTGTTGATTATCTTAGCGAGGGTTATGACGAAGTTGATCATGCCAGCGGATTCTTGGTACTGAAGTCAAGTATTTTGGTAATTCCCAAGCTTGTCTCCATAACTGTTCCATCATTAACTAGCGACCCATTGTCGAAATCTCAGTGGTGCGTCGCTAATAATGAAGTACTTGTAAAGGTTTTGGGTTTCGTATGTTTGTGCTCTGCTGGCCATATACTTGAACACGGCAGAATACCATTATAGATATTGATGTATACAGCTTTCTTGAGTGTACCCACTTGCAATTCTCGTTACGGAGGCATTGTACATCATTTATTCTCCACATATTATGTATATTATCATGTTATAAGATGGCCGGTCATTTAAAGGTGTGGTGATGTGTAGTGCGGAGGGTAGGGACTGTGTGCGCTGCCTCAGCCTGAGCCAGGAGGTGGAGGTGGCTGGTGTATACAGGTTATGTTTACCAGCTCTCAACAATTTGTGGTTGTTTGGTTGACACAAGGCGAGCGGTTTACTCTGGCCCCAACACTGTGACGACAGATATGTGGCAGCGCCCGCTGCTCCTGGCTGCCCGGTGTACATAGTCGACAACGATGTTGCTCAGATCCCGGCCGTCGGGGGCAGGGACTCATCCTCAGAAGGGGAACTGCAGTAGTGAACCAGCGGACAGGTTTCTCTGTATGCCCCACGTCTCAGCAGAGGCTTCTTACAATCTCGTTCTTTCTCCCATCTTTTGATCTCTTGTCCACGACGGTATACAATCTTTGGGTATAATGACCTGACCGTTAAGGGTGAAGTCAGAGGTCAAGCCATCATACATAGGTGTCGCACCGTCGTGTTGGAGTCGTATTGTCGTTCTCATTGGTCGTACCATCGTGCACTGTCGTTTTCATTGGTCGTACCATCGTGCACAAGGGTCTTACTGTCGTGCTCATTAGTCGCACCATCGTGATCAAGGGGGGTTACTATCGTGTTCATTGGTCGTGCCATCGTGCACAGGGAGCCTACTGTCTTGTTCAGATGTTAATGGTAAGTCAGATGGCAGTGTGTGTGCTGCCGCTCCCACACTGGAGGACCGGGCGCTCGGCCTCAGCAGGTTAAAGAGGATTATTCTGGGCGCGTCATGCATCTTGTGTGTGCACCGTGTGGGCTTCACTGCCGCTGAAACACATTAAAAAGAATTCGTGTTGTATTGTGTGGCAAATGTTAATGAGAAGGCTGTGTGGGACATCCGCTGACCTCTGTGGTTTACGTGGGGAACTGGACTGTTTGGTAGGAAGGTACTTTGATTGCTGCTCCAACTAACGTGACCACTTATATTCTTGTTTTCTTGTGAACAGGTTCTTTGAAATTTACTATGTATAAAACAGTGTCACTGAAAAGGTCATAAGAACTAAAACTTTAATATACGTGCCGTCACCCACACACACACACACACACACACACACACACACACACACACACACACGTGCGCATGCGAAAATAGAGACCTACATCACAGTGAAATATTAATTTTGTCGATGTGTATGAACGTATAAGACTAATTTAAAAAAAATAGGCAAGAATATGGAATATAAAGATAAGAATGGCATAGAGCTCGGAGTAGCGAGCAGAGACGCTGCTGGTATATTACAGGAGACCCGATAAGGTCTGCGCCAACACCTTCCTGCTTCTCACAGGAGCAGCTGCTACACCTGCTCTGGTTCTGTCTTATTACACAAGCTTCATTTGTATTGATCCCTCATGATGAATGGAAGGCATTCGGGTACTCTTAAGTATGTAACATTTTATTATTTGGATTATGTAGCCACATAAGTTCTCTTAAGATTATTTCTCATATTTATCGTGCGTTTCGTTTTGTCTCGAAAGCTTGACGAAAATCATTATGTCGGAGATGGAAATGTTACGACTCTGCGGGCCACACCCGCCATGTTTAAATATTAAAAGCTCAACTGTCAAGTGGTGGATCCATTGCCAGCCTCTGCCGTCGCTTGAGTACTGGCCCACTTTTTAGCTGGCCGTTAACAAATACAGCAAAGCTAACGTTCTGTCGTCTACGTCCGTCTGATCCTCGGGTACTTGGCGTCGTCGTCATTCGTCAGCTGTTTAGTAAAGTGTTCCTAGTTTATAGAAGACGATAACTTATGAGTTAAGCTCTTTGGTAAAGTCAGGACCGCCAGGTACACAATGCACCACACCAGCCAGGGTGTGATGTCTCTGTAGGCCCGCAACCGTGAGGACAGGCCATCGTACGGCAAGTAGACGTTAGACCTGGCGAATCGGAGAAGCAACAAAGCCATGTATGTGTCCTGGCTGCAGCGTCCAGCGGGTGCAGCAACACAGCATTGTCCCAGACTGAGCTTTAGGTGTAGAAGTACGTAGAAAACTGTTTTAGAGACTATAAGGTTAAGGTATGGGTAGATATACAGTTAAATTGACTGCTTCTGCTTTTGGTGTTTCAAAATGTTTTTGTTTTTTCTTAAGTATCATTTTGATTTGTATTGGAGTAAATGTGTGTTTTGTTACCAGCCTCGCGTATCGCCTAACTACATAGCCATACATAACTGATATTCGGATGAAGTGTTGTATTTGCTCACATTTCCTGAGAACTGAACCTTGTTAAAGCTGTCATCAGAACGTCACTTTTGCTCGTTTGTTGGTAAAGTTGTCTTGGCCACGGAGACCATGGCGTCCTACTACCATGCGAAGCAGTGATGCCAAAGCCAGTAAAGAGGTTGTTAGAGTAATGAAAACCGAGTGTGCGTAAAGAAATGGTGGTACAGTATTAAAGACACGAGGAAAAGTGAACGAAAGGATGTTTATCAGTTCACAGTCGTGAGGAGAGTAAACTGGCAGGAAAGTGAATTGATGATGATGATAGTCATTACTATAGTGTAGTCAGGTAAATAGTGAAGTCATGGGAGGCATTGACGTCATGGAAAGATAACGATATGCTACTGATGGTATCGTTAACCTGCCATGGGCGGAGGACGTTATAATGAGAAGAAGAAACTGGAGGAATATGAGTCGCGGGCGGGTGTTGTTAAATCCATGAGTGGTGTGGTGACGTGCAAGTCAGTATGAAGCCTTTGTTTAATGATTCATGGAAGGTAATGCTGTGGAAGTCATTAATTCCAGGTGATAGTAAAGTAATGGGAAATAGTGAAAAAAATGGGGAGTATTGAAGTAATGGGATGTAAAGTTACGGGAGGTTGAAGACATGGGGATAGTGATGTCGGGAGAGTTAGTTGGGAGACATTGACAGCGTATTAACAGGAGGACTGGTGGTTATGGGGAGTCATGAGGCTGTAAGGATAGCGAAGCCGTGATAATAATGAGGACAGTCGGCACTCGGGCAGTAAGGTTAGTTTGATAATGAGGGAGTTGTGTGCACCATGAGCGATAGGACTGCAGACCATAGATCCGGCCAGGTACAAGGTCCAGTACTTGATGGTTGCCATGCTCGCAGTCCCTCGGTACGGCGTAACACTTGTGTTTTGCTCGTGTACAGGAGCCTATCTTAAACATACCGCTTGTCGAGTTTTGAGGCTTCTCCTCTAACAAGAGAGGTCGGTGCTTGACGAAACTGCACTGCAACTGGTCAGGCTGGCCGTTGGAGGTCGCACCTCCCTGGCTAACGTGAGCGGCTGCCACGATAAAGTACGCAATAAACATATTTCTTTAGTGAGTTCTTAAACTTTATTCAATGATTTGTTTCCAGTATCTGACGATACCGGCAATGTGATGGAGTATGTGGCAGTATGTGGTAGATACAGTGTCACACCTGAGTGAGGCAGACTGGCAGGCAGTGTAAGGTAGAAAGAAAGCTGTGTGTGCTTGGTATGGATACAGACATGAGGCAGAAACAGGGAGTGTGAGGTAGGGAAAAGCATTATGAGGCAGAGGGACGTGCATCGTGAGGTAGAAGGATAAGCTGGTCGAGGAAGAGCGGGGTGTTGTATGAGTTGTCGGAGAAACGGCACTACATGGGAGAGGCTTCCGTTGCCCCAGCAGACGTGGTGGACACTGGGTTAGACAGGTGGTGGGTGACGGGGGAGAGGCTGCTCTGGTGTCCCAGCAGACCTGCTCCTCATTTTACGCCGCGACGTCAATATTTGAACGTGGCTTCACCAAACACCGCCGTGATTACTGAAGAGGCTTACCTCGCTCCTCTTTGTGGCCTCCATCACCCCCTCCTGCTGCCTTTACCACCCCCTACTGTTGCTTCCACCACCCCCTACTGCTGCCTCCACCACCCCCTGCTGCTCCCTCCACCGCCCCCTACTGTTGCCTCCACCACCCCATACTGTTGCTTCCACCACCCCCTACTACTGCCTCCACCAACCCCTGCTGCTCCCTCCACCGCCCCCTACTGTTGCCTCCACCACCCCTTACTGTTGCTTCCACAACCCCCTCCTGTTGCTTCTGCCACCTCCAGTTGCTGCCTCCACCACCCCCTACTGTTGCTTCCACTGCCTCCACCACCCCCTACTGCTGCTTCCACTATCCCTTACAGTTGCATCCACCACCCCCTACTGGTGCCTCCACTACCCTCTGCTACTGCCACCAGCGCCCCCTACTGCTGCCTTCATCACCCTCTGCTGCTGCTTCCTCCACCCCCTCCCGCTGCCTCCTGTTCAACCTCCTACCACTGCCTCTTCCACCCTCTACTGCTGCTTTCACCACCCCTACGGCATACTTCACTGCCCCTTCTGCTGCCTCCTTCACCCCTTTTGCTGCTTCCATCAACGCAACATTTGCCTCCATCGCCCCCTGCTGCTGCCGCCTCTTCCCACCCTCTGCAGCTGTGCCCTCCCCACCTGCTACCTTCACAACCTCAACTGCTGCCTCTCCCACCCCTGCTGCACCCTTCATCGCTTCTACTGCTTTCACCTCCTCTGCTGATACCACTCACTACTGCGGCCTTCGCGCCCTACTGTTGCGTCCCTACCCTCAACTGCTGCCTCCACCATCTCCTACCTCCACTTCTACTCTCTCTGCTGCCTCCACGCTCACTTTTTCCACCTCATGCTGCCTGTTCCACCTGCCGCCTCCACCCTTACTGCCTCCACCTCTGGTTGCTTGTATTCACACTGGGTCTACCAGTATCTCGTCCACCTCTTGCTGCCTCTACCACCTAATCTCTCCACCACCTGATTCCTCCCCACCTGCTGCCTCCCCACCCTCTACCATCATCATCTGCTTTCATCATTGCTGCTGCCACCACCTGCTTCATCTACCAGCTACTTCATTCACCACCTGCTGCCTCTTCCGCTTGTTCCCTCCACCAGCTGCTACTTCCACCACCTGATTCCTCCACCACCTGCTTCATTAGTAGAGCACCATCCACCTCCGCCACCTACTGTCTGTGCCACCTGCCGCCTCCCCAGTCAACCGCTTTCGTCGCCCTGAGCCTCTGCCGTATTCTGCTTTTATCACCTACGGTCATCATCAGCTGCTGCCTCCTTCACCTAATGCCTCTACCACATGTTTCTTCCACCACCTGCTGTCATCATCACCAGCTGCCTGCACCACCTGTTGCCCTCACCTTCTGCTGCTATACCACCTGCTGCTTCCGCTACACGCTGCATCTCCCAGTTACTACCATCATCACCTTCAGCAGCAGCACCACCTGCTGCTTCCACTATCACCTGCTGGCTCTGCCGCCACGACTCGCCGCGCCGCCACCATCTGCTGCCTTCACAACCTGTTGCCTCTGCCAGCCACAGTCTTCACCTCTGCCACAGCTGCATTTTTGGAAAAGTACAGAGAATGACTTCATGAGAATTGTGGTCGACGTGAGGAGATAGCAGACGATTAGGTGCATGTGATTAAGAATTAATTGATGGGAAGTGAAAAATTGAGGGATTTAAGTTACAAATGAGAATATATTTATGGCCAGAGACGAAGGTTGAGCAGAGGTATAGAAATATTGTGGATGAGGCTTAAGTCAGGACCTTTTGAGGGCCAGGCATAAGTGAGGAGGTAGCGAGCGTGGGAAGGAGTAGAGGCGATGATGATCAGTGGGTGAGAGAAAGGGTAGAAGAATATAAACAAGAGGTAGGGTGAGTGGCGTGCGACCAGTATGGATGAGGAGGGCGGCCGGCCCGCCCGCCAGCCCGCCCGGCCCAGTATTGATTATTCCTGAGGCACGAGTACCAGTCTTAAGTGGTCCACCCGGCCGCGCGCCGCTCCCTGCCTCACTACCCTGGCTTCTTGCCTCACTCTCCCTGCCCTTGGCTTCTTGCCTCACTCTCCCTGCCCTGGCTTCTTACCTTACTATCCCTGCCCTGGCTTCTTGTCTCACTCTCCCTGCCCTGGCTTCTTGCCTCACTCTCCCTGCCTCGGCATTTTGCCTCACTCTCCCTGCCCTGGCTTCTTGTCTCACTCTCCCTGCCCTAGCTTCTTGCCTCACTCTCCCTGCCCTTGGCTTCTTGCCTCACTCTCCCTGCCCTGGCTTCTTGCCTCACTCTCCCTGCCCTGGCCTCTTGTCTCACTCTCCCTGCCCTGGCTTCTTGCCTCACTCTCCCTGCCCCGGCATTTTGCCTCACTCTCCCTGCCCTGGCTTCTTGCCTCACTCTCCCTGCCCTGGCTTCTTGCCTCACTCTCCCTGCCCTGGCTTCTTGCCTCACTCTCCCTGCCCCGGCATTTTGCCTCACTCTCCCTGCCCTGGCTTCTTGTCTCACTCTCCCTGCCCTAGCTTCTTGCCTAACTCTCCCTGCCCGGCATTTTGCCTCACTCTCCCTGCCCTGGCTTCTTGTCTCATTCTCCCTGCCCTAGCTTCATCCCTCACTCTCCCTGCCCTGGCTTCTTGCCTCACTCATTCTGCCCTGGCTTCTTGCCTCACTCTCCCTGCCCTGGCTTCTTGCCTCACTCTCCCTGCCCTGGCTTCTTGCCTCACTCTCCCTGCCCTAGCTTCTTGCCTCACTCTCCCTGCCCTTGGCTTCTTGCCTCACTCTCCCTGCCCTGGCTTCTTGCCTCACTCTCCCTGCCCTGGCTTCTTGCCTCACTCTCCCTGCCCCGGCATTTTGCCTCACTCTCCCTGCCCTGGCTTCTTGTCTCACTCTCCCTGCCCTAGCTTCTTGCCTCACTCTCCCTGCCCTTGGCTTCTTGCCTCACTCTCTGCCCTGGCTTATTGCCTCACTCTCCCTGCCCTGGTTTCTCGCTTCAAACTTCGTGCCCTGGCTTCTTGTCTCATTCCTTGCCTTACTACCTTGGCCTCTTTCCTCATGAACACTGTCTTAGTTCCTTGCCTCACATTCCCTGCCTCACCTACCTGGTTTGTTGCCTCCCTACCTCTACCCACACTTCTTGCCTCTCTGCCTCTACATAAACTTCTTGCCTCACACTCCTTGCCTCTATCCAGACTTCTTGCCTCGCACTCCATGCCTCTGCCCTGACTTCTTGCTTCACGCCCCCTGCCTCTGCCTTGGCTTCTTGCCTCGCACTCCCTCCGTCATTCACTTTGCTTTTACCTCACACTTACTGTCCTAGGTTCTCTCACACACTTCCTCTGCCCTAGCGTCTTGCCTCATTGCCTTAGCTTCTTGCCTAAAGCCTTGCCTCACTACCTTGGCTTCTTGCTTCATATCCTGCCTCACTGTCGTAGCTTTTTTCGTCGCCGCCATAGCTTTTGCCTCACACTCCCTCCCCTGGCTTGCTTCACACTCCCTCACCTGGCCTCTTGCCTTACACTCACTCCCTCCCTCCCTTGCCTCACAGTTGTAGGCTTTTGCCTCTCAGTCTTTGCCTCACTGCTCTGGTTACTTGCCTCACACACACACTGCCTCACCGCACTGGTTTTTTGTCTCGCACTATTTGACTCACTGTTTTGGCTCCTTGCCTTTCTTCCTAAGCCTCTTGCCTCACTCCTTGCTTCTGCCAAAGGTTTCTTGTTTCATACAACCTTCCTCATTGCTCTGGCTTGTTGCTTCATACTCTCCTTGGCTCACTGCCCTGACCTCTTGGCTCACCTTCTCCCTGCTCTAATAACTGGGAACTCTTGGCCCAGGACCTGTACGTACTTCATAACTTGCAGCCTTATCGTCTGGGTTTACTGCTATGCTACGAATAAGAAGTTGTGTTCTGTGGTCTTCTTGGTTTGGATGCCAAACATTTAACTCTGGCTTATATATCATATATTGACTTTACCAAATGTGATATATGTATATATATATTTATTTATTTATTATACTTTGTCGCTGTCTCCCGCGTTTGCGAGGTAGCGCAAGGAAACAGACGAAAGAAATGGCCCAACCCCCCCCCCCATACACATGTATATACATACGTCCACACACGCAAATATACATACCTACACAGCTTTCCATGGTTTACCCCAGACGCTTCACATGCCTTGATTCAATCCACTGACAGCACGTCAACCCCGGTATACCACATCGCTCCAATTCACTCTATTCCTTGCCCTCCTTTCACCCTCCTGCATGTTCAGGCCCCGATCACACAAAATCTTTTTCACTCCATCTTTCCACCTCCAATTTGGTCTCCCTCTTCTCCTCGTTCCCTCCACCTCCGACACATATATCCTCTTGGTCAATCTTTCCTCACTCATTCTCTCCATGTGCCCAAACCACTTCAAAACACCCTCTTCTGCTCTCTCAACCACGCTCTTTTTATTTCCACACATCTCTCTTACCCTTACGTTACTCACTCGATCAAACCACCTCACACCACACGTTGTCCTCAAACATCTCATTTCCAGCACATCCATCCTCCTGCGCACAACTCTATCCATAGCCCACGCCTCGCAACCATACAACATTGTTGGAACCACTATTCCTTCAAACATACCCATTTTTGCTTTCCGAGATAATGTTCTCGACTTCCACACATTCTTCAAGGCCCCCAGAATTTTCGCCCCCTCCCCCACCCTATGATCCACTTCCGCTTCCATGGTTCCATCCGCTGCCAGATCCACTCCCAGATATCTAAAACACTTCACTTCCTCCAGTTTTTCTCCATTCAAACTCACCTCCCAATTGACTTGACCCTCAACCCTACTGTACCTAATAACCTTGCTCTTATTCACATTTACTCTTAACTTTCTTCTTCCACACACTTTACCACACACTTATATATATATATATATATATATATATATATATATATATATATATATATATATATATATATATATGTGTGTGTGTGTGTGTGTGTGTGTGTGTGTGTGTGTGTATGTATATGTATGTATACGTTGAAATGTATAGGTTTGTGTGTGTGTGTGTGTGTGTGTGTCTGTGTGTGTAGGCGTTTATGTATATACATGTGTATGTGGGTGGGTTGGGCCATTCTTTCGTTTCTTTCCTTGCGCCACCTCGCTAACGCGGGAAACAGCGACTAAGTATAATAAATAGTTTATATATATATATATATATATATATATATATATATATATATATATATATATATATATATATATTTATAACAATAAGAAAGCGAAAGAGTTGATTGATATTGTTAGAAGGTTTCATTATTTTGGTTAGGGAACTATGTGAACTTCTAGTAAACAAATACATACTATTTATTAGAACATTATATTGCTCTTGAGGGAATTGTCAAATCAGTACATGATAATTCTCCTTTAATTGCTTGACTTCGGAGTGTGAATGACTATAAATGTCCTAAACATATGAAACGTATAAATGAATCAGATCCTCTCCTATGTGGCTGTTGCAGCTATTCCATTCGTCATCAAACTCTTATAGAGATTCGACCTTACCATGGAAGATGAATGAAAAAGTTATTACGCTGAGGATTTACTGCTGTGTCTTTGTTTTGAAATGTTTAATAATCGCTAGATTTTCTGAGTGTGCTTTCATTTTTGTATTCCGGTATGTCATTTTGATATAGTCATATACGGTATTTTATATATATATATATATATATATATATATATATATATATATATATATATATATATATATATATATATATATATATATTACATACAAACACGGGAAAGTAGACCATAGGACTATGCAAGTACAGTAGCTGGTAAATCGATTCATTAAAGTTCCTTCACCCCACCAGTTGTACCCGGTTCTGCCTCGGTGCTGGCGGCATAAGCTTGCGCCAGGCGCTCCACACTGCAGGAAACGCACGTCACACACACACACACACACACACACACACACACACACACACACACACACACACACACACACACACACACTTTCCTGCCCCTCACCTGTTGTGTTTAGCAAGATTTGGTGAGGTAGATAGTGTCAGCTATACACAGATGATAACACTCCAGCCTTGTGCTCTCTCTCTCTCTCTCTCTCTCTCTCTCTCTCTCTCTCTCTCTCTCTCTCTCTCTCTCTCTCTCTATTATATATATCATGTTTCACATTACACCGGATTTCATACCGCATGGCATGCTCACTAAGAAGCTGGATCATCAGGAAAGAATAAGGAGGAGCCTCCTTTGGATTGAAGATCATTGTAGTGGAAGGGAACAAAGGACGTAGTATGTCAGAGGAACACCCTCTGGAAATAGGTGGAGGTCACGAGTGGAGTGTCGCAGGGTCATGTCGTGGGACCATTACTCATTTTGATCTACGTGACTGTCCCGCCTGAAAGTATGGGCTCATATGTGAGTATGTTAGCAGATGGCTCTAGGTCATGAGGGAAGTGAATTTCGAGGATTGCATCAGCTTGTAAGAGGATCAAGATAAACTCCAAAGTTGGTCTGATTCTTGGTTGATGAAATACAACACGAGCGAATGTTATGAGGATTGGATTTGGTGAAAGAGGGCCTCATTGTGGGTATTATCTTGCAGGAAATAAGCTTGAGAAATTTGTGTGGGAGAGGGACATGGGGGGGTTGACACCGTCCCTGGCGTATCGGTAGATCCCCACAGAAGGAGAAGAGTTAAGGAGACAAACTGTCTGCTCGCAAATGTTAGCATATGGGTAAGGAAAATTGAGGAAGCTGTCCTCATCATAGATAAAGCCAAAACTAGAATATGCTTCTCACGTTCGGTCACCACAGCCAAGGAAGCACAGAGTGCTATAGAAGGCCCAAAGGAAGGCAACAAACATGGCGCCAGAATCATAATGAAAGGCTAGAGACCTTAAATTTGCTCACCATGGAAGATAGAAGATTGGGGAGTGACCTGATCACGACCTTGTAGGTTTTTAAACCTGATCGATGACGTAAACTCTGAACATTTCTTCCAAAGATGGAGGGGTAGGACAGCCAGAGGACATGACAGGAAATCAAGCAAGAAACTTGTTAAACATGATGTAAAGAAATAGTTCCATAGTTTGAGTGGTGGACGACTGGACTACACTGAGCGAGGACGTAGTATATGTGGACAGCATCCAGAGGTTCAGAAGGTTACATCGTAGTAATGGAGTGGTCAAGTGAATGACCTTACTAGTGGAAAACTCCTTGCCTTCCTCTAGCAGGACAAACACGTAATTACTTGGGAAGGAACATTATGATGAATGTTATTATTGAAGTAAGGTTTTTATTGTCAGGAGATGTATATGTGTTATTTTTCTCCTGAAATGATATTTCTGATTGGAAGGTTTGAGTAGCTTCGACGTGCTGGCTCTGGGAGTTTGTACTTAACAAGCTGTGTGTGAGTGAGTGTGTGTGTGTGTGTGTGTGTGTGTGTGTGTGTGTGTGTGTGTGTGTGTGTGTGATATTGGGTGATGAAGACACAGTTTCGGTAGTGTGGAGATCCATGACACCAGCAGTGTTCATATTCCTTGATGACTGTACAGCGTCACATGGTTTGTTTCCTAACATTCCTTTTCTCGTTACAGGTATGTATGTTGGCTCAGACCTCTACCAGTGGGTAAATATGGAACCCAAGCTTTTCTGTCATATCTGTAGCTTCAGTATGGCTGCCCCTCCAGCAGACAGGTTGTGTGTGTGTGCGCGCGCGCGCAGGCATTTTGTGTGTAAACTTTCTAGTGTGTGTTTGTTATTGCATCTGTATGCGACTATAGGTTTGTGTTTCTAAGGTGTGCTTGTTTACAGTCTCATTGTTTTAAGTCGTGTTTCTTCTTTTTGGTTCTTTTATGACAGTTTGACATGTTTTGTAATGTTCAAGGCTGACATTTTTTTATATAATATGCTTTAATATGCTGTTTTGACTATGTATTTTCTGTAGTAACTTAAGTGAGATAAATGAATTTTCCAAGCATTTTTACCCTAGACCTTTTTCCAATATTTTTTATCATCTTGTTTTTGTTGATTTTGCCGAAGTGCTTCATTCGGTCGTCTTTTTCTTCTGACTCCTGCAGCTGTTTATTTCACTTATTCTTTCCAATGCCGTATATATATATATATATATATATATATATATATATATATATATATATATATATATATATATATATATATATATTGGTTCTCAGTGAATATAGGTTTGCGGCAGTGGTGTGTGATGTCTCCATGGTTGTTTAATTTGTTTATAGATGGGGTTGTTAGGGAGGTAAATGCAAGAGTTTTGGAAAGAGGGGCAAGAATGAAGTCTGTTGGGGATGAGAGAGCTTGGGAAGTGAGTCAGTTGTTGTTCGCTGATGATACAGCGCTGGTGGCTGATTCATGTGAGAAACTGCAGAAGCTGGTGACTGAGTTTGGTAAAGTGTGTGAAAGAAGAAAGTTAAGAGTAAATGTGAATAAGAGCAAGGTTATTAGGTACAGTAGGGTTGAGGGTCAAGTCAATTGGGAGGTAAGTTTGAATGGAGAAAAACTGGAGGAAGTAAAGTGTTTTAGATATCTGGGAGTGGATCTGGCAGCGGATGGAACCATGGAAGCGGATCGTAGGGTGGGTGAGGGGGCGAAAATCCTGGGAGCCTTGAAGAATGTGTGGAAGTCGAGAACATTATCTCGGAAAGCAAAAATGGGTATGTTTGAAGGAATAGTGGTTCCAACAATGTTGTATGGTTGCGAGGCGTGGGATATGGATAGAGTTGTGCGCAGGAGGATGGATGTGCTGGAAATGAGATGTTTGAGGACAATGTGTGGTGTGAGGTGGTTTGATCGAGTAAGTAACGTAAGGGTAAGAGAGATGTGTGGAAATAAAAAGAGCGTGGTTGAGAGAGCAGAAGAGGGTGTTTTGAAATGGTTTGGGCACATGGAGAGAATGAGTGAGGAAAGATTGACCAAGAGGATATATGTGTCGGAGGTGGAGGGAACGAGGAGAAGTGGGAGACCAAATTGGAGGTGGAAAGATGGAGTGAAAAAGATTTTGTGTGATCGGGGCCTGAACATGCAGTAGGGTGAAAGGCGGGCAAGGAATAGAGTGAATTGGATCGATGTGGTATACCGGGGTTGACGTGCTGTCAGTGGATTGAATCAGGGCATGTGAAGCGTCTGGGGTGAACCATGGAAAGCTGTGTAAGTATGTATATTTGCGTGTGTGGACGTATGTATATACATGTGTATGGGGGTGGGTTGGGCCATTTCTTTCGTCTGTTTCCTTGCGCTACCTCGCAAACGCGGGAGACAGCGGCAAAAGAAAAAAAAAAAAAAAAAAAAAAAATATATATATATATATATATATATATATATATATATATATATATATATATATATATAAAATAATGCTGATGACCACGAGTGAAAATGAAACACGGAAAGTCGCAAGTGCACTTTCGTGTAAATACATCATCAGGATAGTTACATGGATGGACATTCAGATATATATAAGAGAGGAGGAGTTAAGACGCCGTTGGTACGCAAGTATTTGTGGTGTTCGGGTCTGGCACCAAGCCTATCATAGATTTTATGTGGTCAAGGCAGGAAACCGTGTACAAATTTTCCGTGCGACAAAGCTATCCAGTTTATATAAAACTTTAGTGATATTCATGTTACAGTTCTCTGAGTATTTAGTAAGGGAAGATTCACTGATATTTCTCTTTGATCAAGGAGCTAAGGGTCATAACTGAATTAGCACTATTCCTATCAGAACAGTCGTCATGGTTTCTAACACGATTTGAATAAAGCATTTGAATTTGTCATGTTCTTATGCAATATTTATGTTTCATAATTCTAACAGAGAGATCCTTATCAGTCTGCCCAATATAAAACATACTACAGCTGTTACAAGGGATTCTGTTAATACAACCCGCAGAATTTTCTAGTGAGTCTTTTTTTTAGATAGTCATAATAGTATTGTTATTGCTGAAGGCTACATTCACATGAAAGACTTTTATTAGGTTGGGAACTAAGGTAGAATTATCATTAAATGGAAATACTAAAAGATTCATGGTATCAAAGGGAGGTTTAGGGTTAACTGAATAGAACGATTTTTTTTTTTTAACCAAATTAAGAGATTTACCTGTGAAAGATCGAGGTTACTTCAACTTGGATCCAATAGAATATATCTTCTCAAATTCTTCATCAATAAATTGTGGGCTGCATATCCGTAATGCTCTAGGGAACATCGATTGGAAAGATGATTTTTTTTTATTCTATCATTTTGTGCTGCATATTGATAATGAATATAAGAAAAAAAACATTGGCAAGATTTCTAGAAATGCTAAACTTTAACATATTTCCAATCCTATGGATCAAGCAATCTAAAAGTGATGACATGCATTCATTTTTTACTTTCACCGTGAATTTCATAGAAGGTAATAAATTGTTAAACAGGGAGAGAATTGTTTATATATTTTTCATTTGTTGACCAAACACAATTAACATCTTTTGCGTACCTATACCAGATTGCCATAAAAGGTAAGATATCCCTTAACAATTTTGTTTCAAAAAATTCCATGTATAACTTGCTAAACACTGGTGAGAGAGGTTACCCATCGCCTCACTCAACTTCTGAGCATAATATCGTTCATTAAATGGAAGTACATGGTCTTAGATACATAATTTTATTGATTCAGAAAAAAACAGAATTTGAATCGGGTAAATCAAGATTAGCCGAGACTTCCACACGATATTCTGATAAGTCATCAGTTGGAACTTCTGTAAACAAGGCTGACGCGTCCATATTTACAAGTTCGAAATATAATTCAACTTAGGTATTATCAAGTTTATCTAAGTCTACAATGTTCATGATATTAGATTATGATGTACCATCCAGTGGACTTGATAAGACACTAACCATTATGATCAATTACACGTGATTGAGTCGTCAAAACTCAGTGTGGGTCAATATGACTTGCGTATTTTGATAAGTCAGTCCACGTATGGTAATGAAGGGGACAGTGATGAAGATCTTGTGATGAGAGCCATCATATTTCAAGATCAAGTTCAGTTATTTATTAAACTGAGAATTAACAGTGTGTAGAGGATTTTTGCAAAGTGTAAAGTATGTTTCGTCATCACATAAAAGATGATGATTCATTTTTGACGACTATCATCTTTGTCCTTAATCACATCTGCATTAGCCGTATATCCTCTGGTTATATGTAGTTCACTGTCTTTCTTCATATTGTTGATAATACCAATGAACCTGTTTAGACAGTATGGTGCAGCAGACTTTGACATACTAGCTGCACTACATCTTTACAGATCTTCATCGCAGATAATTCACTGTATTTTTCCAAGTTACAAAACGCAATTATTGTATTATGAACACGTTTAACTTCCTTGTTTGAGCAGGCGAAAGGCTTGCTCTTAGTCCACTCACTGTTTTCAGTAAGGTGGGCTGACTTGCTATTCAGCTTCCCTTGAGGACTGTTCCATTCACATCTTAACCTGTCATAGCAGTAGTCTAACATCTGGTTCGTCTACTGTGTAGGTATGGCCATATGATGAAAGGCGCGTTTCTTTTCTCCTGAAATGCGTAAGTCCTCATTCCTATCAAATCTTCGTTAGTGCAGTGCCTGGATGGGGCTAGTAAGAGCGTGATCAGCGACAGGCAACTCTGAGGGAATTCCACTCGTGACTTCAGTTTGTGGACCTTGAGTAACGATGTGGAGTGAGCAGTAACAAAGAGCGAGGGACCAGGCGAGCATGCAGGGTCGTAGTGGAAGAGTCATGTGGTATCCGTGTTGCAGTAGGTCACAGGGATACCAAGTGCACTTTCGTGTAATTACATCATCAGGTTAGATACAAGAATAAGGTAGAAGATTCTGAACACTCACTATATACATAGTATAAGAGAGGCGGAGCTAAGACTCCGGTCGTACACAAACGCTTGTGGTCTGTGGTTTTCGGGTCTAGCACCACGTCTGTCAAAAACGTATGCGGTCAAGACAGGAAACCCTTTACATAATTTGCGTACGTGAAAGCTATCCAGTTTACATAGACCTTCACTAATATATATATTACAATTCTTTGTGTATTTCGTTAGGGAAGATCCACTGATATTTCTCTTCATTAAGGAGTTACAGGTTATAACTGAGTTACCACTGGTCCAGTCTGTAAGATGGTCATAATTTTTTTTACATGATTGAATACAGCACTTGAATCTTGTTAACTTATGTTGCTTAAGATTAATGAAAGATAGAGAGAGAGAGAGAGAGAGAGAGAGAGAGAGAGAGGTTACCGTACTCCACCTTCGAAGTCATCAGTGCTGTACCTCCCTCATTGTCTTGCGTTTCTAATCTTGCTAATTTTGTGCAGTGTCACCCACTTCTCAGGCAGGTCCCTCATTGCTGCATTGTGTACCTCGTTGTTTCTTACTTTCTCTGATGTCTCCGTGTTAGCAGACAAGCGCTGGTCCTGCATGTATGCTCGGCACTTTTCCAAACCTTTTCATCACCCAGGCTGTAAACTTCCTTGATTGCTTCATCTCGCAGTATAAGGTATTGTTTGTCAAGCTTCACTAATTTCTTGTACATTTGTGTTGGTATGTCCCACAGATCTGTGTTCCACAACGTCAGCCTTCATACCTTGCGTCTGTTGATCAGCCTCTGATAATGCTCCTGCACCTCCTCCCTGTCCACTATTTCCAGTAGGTCCTGTACATGGTAAAGGCATATCCTCTAGCTTGAGAGCCTCAGGGAAATACTTCTTGCTTTTCAATGACCTCCTCTTCTTTCTTTTGCTAGATGCACCTTTGGAATCCCCTCAACTAATTTGAATCCATTGTCTGTAGTTTTTAGATCCTCAAGTTACTCTCTCATCCCATGACGCCTTGCATGATCTTTTATTTGATCTCTCATTTTCTTCCTTCTCCGTTTGTGTTTACTTCTGATGCTGTTTTCTGATAATTTCAGATATCGCCTCCAGACTTCTGTTCTTTGATGTTCCGTCCTTTATATCTCCTTGTTTTCTCGCAGATTATCTGCTCATAAGTGCCTGCTCGTGATACATTCCCTTTTCTGAATCCATTTTTTATTCAAATCAAGTTGAAAACTGAGAAACTACGCCCTACTTGTGTTTGTGTGTGTGTGTGTGTGTGTGTGTGTGTGTGAAGGGGCTACTTTCACACCTTCTTGTTCTTGAATCAGTAGGAACATGTTATTAGTTAGATGTGTGGGAATGCCTGGACCTGTCGTGTGGGAGGGAGTGCCATGTGTGGTGAGCGAGGGAGGAGGGATCCCTGGACGTGATGGTACTAGTGTAAGGCTCGCTGGTGTCGGTACTGACGGCACAGGTGCTGATGATGATGGTAATGGTAGAGTGTGTGATACTGGTGATGATTGTGGGGGTGTGGTACTGGTGATGATTGTGGGGGTGTGATACTGGTGATGATTGTGGAGGTGTGGTACTGGTGATGATTGTGGAGGTGTGGTACTGGTGATGATTGTGGGGGTGTGGTACTGGTGATGATTGTGGGGGTGTGGTACTGGTGATGATTGTGGAGGTGTGGTACTGGTGATGATTGTGGGGGTGTGGTACTGGTGATGATTGTGGAGGTGTGGTACTGGTGATGATTGTGGAGGTGTGGTACTGGTGATGATTGTGGAGGTGTGGTACTGGTGATGATTGTGGAGGTGTGGTACTGGTGATGATTGTGGAGGTGTGGTACTGGTGATGATTGTGGGGGTGTGGTACTGGTGATGATTGTGGAGGTGTGGTACTGGTGATGATTGTGGAGGTGTGGTACTGGTGATGATTGTGGAGGTGTGGTACTGGTGATGATTGTGGAGGTGTGGTACTGGTGATGATTGTGGAGGTGTGGTACTGGTGATGATTGTGGGGGTGATGATCGTGGGGGTGTGGTGATGATGATTGTGGGTGTGTGGTGGTGATGATTAATGGCGTTGTGTGAAGAATGATGATGATGATGTCTGCAAGCCTCGCGGAGCTTACTGAAACGGTCAACAGTGTCCGATAGTCACACTTGCTGTGTGAAGAAGTTGAGAAGTATCATATCCCGCCTGCAGTGTGCCTGAGGGATATAGTATGGCCAAGCCTGGGCCGGGATATTGACATGGAGGCAGCGCGGGCAAAAGTTGTAATGTTAGGCGACGGTGAACGTCAGTTGATACCGGCGGCCAGCGTGGCCCTGGGTATTAACTGGCAGGTAACGAGGACTTGAGGTGTGACGTGACATGAACATTGACGATGATGTTCAAATGAGCTTGGCTGTAGGTGGTGGTTTGGGCGCGAAGGGAGCCTGGACGGTAGCCAGTGCCGGGATGAAGGTTGGGTGGCACAGTGCCAGAGCCGCCAGGACTCGGCGAGGAAACTTCCACAAGCAGTGACAGCCTCTGGCACTGGCACAGCACTGGACCCGCGCCTCCCCCTGCCCTCCGCCTCCTGATATCACGCCATCCTGCGGAGCCTCATGCCATGCCATCCTAAGGAGTCCTCATGTCACACCACACTTGAAGGTTGTCATGCCACGGTACACCATGGGACTCTATGCCAAACTACAGTTAGAGGCCGCCACACCACACCACACCACACCACACCACACCACACCACACCACACCACACCACACTACACTACACTACACTACACCACACCACCCCACCCCACACCACCCCACACCACCCCACACCACACCACACCACACCACCCCACACCACACCACCCCACACCACACCACACTGCACCACAGGGACAGCACTTGTGCATGTTGAAGACATACGGTGCACCGTGACTGTGAAGGGTATGAGTGGCGTGTGTCAGAAAGGATAGTGTTGGGGAGCAGCAAGTCTGTCGTGTCCCCTGTGATGAGAGAAGCACGTGAGGAATGTGGCCGCCACGTGCCGCTCCTTCAGCGCCAACCACCGCCCGCCGCCAGCCACACACCCTGACACGCCGATAACCTGGCCCAGTCTGTCATGTGCGCCTCCCACCACATGATAGTGGCACCTGCCTGGTGTGGCTCTCCCTCCTGCTGCTGCAATTGCTATAGCGGCGTCACGAGACTGTTGGACTGACGTCACAGCTGGTGGAGGACCGCTGGGGTGTGGTAGTACGTGTTATCATCACCATAATGTCATGGTGACGGTCGGCAGTGAAGGTGGATGAAAGGGTTACGTTTGTGGCCTTACTGATGCTGGGGAGACGCTCTTCCTCTTGGCTGGAGTGTCTGAACACCCTGTGTGTGTACCACATGCCTGCATCATACTAGGTTACTGACACTCACTGTGTGTACCGCTTGCCTGCACCCTACTAGGTTGCTGACGCCCAGTGTGTGTACCACATGCCTGCATCATACTAGGTTACTGACACTCACTATGTGTACCACATGCCTGCATCATACTAGGTTACTGACACTCACTATGTGTACCACATGCCTGCATCATACTAGGTTACTGACACTCACTATGTGTACCACTTGCCTGCATCATACTAGGTTGCTGACGCCCAGTGTGTGTACCACATGCCTGCATCATACTAGGTTAAGTCATCGTCAGCAGTAGTGCCCCGTGGTATACATGCGTTGCTACCTGTCATTACCGTATTAGTAGTTCTCCTCCCGGCAGGAGTGTTAGACAGCAGGTCAGGTGAGGTGTGTAGTGAGGGAGGGAGATTGTCATGTGGCGCTCAGCTCCATGACGGTACCTAGGTTGTCTCATCATCACAACCACCCGCCTACCTCGTTCATGTCTCGCCATGACCACCACCCACCTGCCTCCCGATGCATACTCTCTTACCAGCTCACCCTCACCCACAGAAGTATAACCCTGACTGTACACACACACACACACACACACACACACACACACACACACACACACACACACACACACACACACACACACACACAGCCACTCCCTCCGTCAGGAGAGCCATCGTACACACACACACACACACAGCCACTCCCTCCGTCAGGAGAGCCATCGTACCTTCCCTTCCAGTCTTCTTACGGCAGGTTGTGTAAGGAGTAACGTTACCAAGGATATTTATCGTTTATGTGGTCTGTCTTTATCTCCTCCATATTTATATTTACATATTGACTTGTGAACGAAGCCATAAACATACTTTTATATGTCTTGTGGTTCGTATGTAAGATAATGTATGTACGTGTTTTGTTGTGGAAGATGTGTTTACCTGTGAATAGCTCTTTATAATCAGTCGACGGAACATGATGTTGCACAGTTACCAGGCTCCTGCACACACACACACACACACACACACACACACACACACACACACAGGGCTACTCTGTGTATAGTGTTGAGACGGGACGTTCCTCGTGTATATTTTCCTTGTGACTGTATATAGGAGGCAGATCAGGTGATAGCCAGACTAGACTACACTGTTACCGGTCCTGGTGGGCTAGCAACTCCTCCTGACGTCACCAACTGGTCTTGACTCTCACAATACCTGTATATTCTTCACACGTGACACGTTAGAGGCCAGCTGGTGGAGACCAAGGTAGCCTGTGCTTGCTGTTGTATTAGCTGGGTTTTTACTGACGTTCGTGTGCCCAAGCGTGAAGACGGTCATGCCACTTGTAGGAGTTCACCAGTATTGTCTGTAAAGTAGTGGAGGCGATTTGCTGCGCTCAGAACACTGCCACTAACATATAAATAACCATTATGAGAATATATTGTAGAGGTGCTGGTCCAGCTTATCATGGTTTGAAGTACACGACTGCCAGTATCAGCACGCTGGGCACTTGATCAGCTCTCATAAGTCCATGTAATGCCTGCACCCGCTTCCTTCACAGGAGACAATCATTTTTGGAGGTGCACACCAAGAATGACGTCAGGACAGCTGATCGCTCGCTCACACGACCCCTCCCACGCCCCAGCCACGACTTGTGGTGCAAGACGGGATGACACGTTCGTATTCACGCGCACGGCAGTGCTGCAGGCACGGTTACTTACGGAACCCAGAATGGCATATTAGAAAATTGTGAATAGTGGATAAAATGGATAAAGTGGATAACAAAGGACGACTTAAGGTTTGCTAGTCTGGGCAGGAAGTGCGGAGGTGGGCTGGCTCCATGCTACTGGGCACACAAGGTGCGGTAGTAGTAACAGCCATGGTCGTCGGGACAGTTTGTTATGATAGTTTTGTGAAGGTTTGCGACTGTGGGAATAAGGCATGAGTGATGGTGAATGAGAGCATGATGGTGTGAGGGGAAGGTTTAGCGGAGAGAAGTGAAGGTATTCAAAGTGGAAGGTGTTATAACGAGAAGTGATAGTTGTCTGTGAAGGCATTGTAGAGGAGCGTAAGGGACGTGGGAACTGAGAAAAGAAGCAAGGCTCTCACGACTGAAGGCATTGAGTTCAGTAGTGAAGGGATGGTACTGTGCAGGGAGGTCATGGTTCTTGTGAGTGAAGGGATGGTTCTTGCGAGTGAAGCAATGGTATTGTGCAGGGAGATCATGGTTCTTGCGAGTGAAGGGATGGTATTGTGCAGGGAGGTCATGGTCCTCTTGAGTGGAGGGATGGTATTGTGCAAGGGAGGTCATGGTCCTCTTCAGTGGAGGGATAGTATTGTGCAGGGAGGTCATGGTCCTCTTGAGTGGAGGGATGGTATTGTGCAGGGAGGTCATGGTCCTCTTGAGTGAAGGGATAGTATTGTGCAGGGAGGTCATGGTCCTCTTGAGTGAAGGGATAGTATTGTGCAGGGAGGTCATGGTCCTCTTGAGTGAAGGGATAGTATTGTGCAGGGAGGTCATGGTCCTCTTGAGTGAAGGGATAGTATTGTGCAGGGAGGTCATGGTCCTCTTGAGTGAAGGGATAGTATTGTGCAGGGAGGTCATGGTCCTCTTGAGTGGAGGATAGTATTGTGCAGGGAGGTCATGGTCCTCTTGAGTGAAGGGATAGTGTTGTGCAGGGAGGTCATGGTCCTCTTGAGTGAAGGAATAGTATTGTGCAGGGAGGTCATGGTCCTCTTGAGTGAAGGGATAGTATTGTGCAGGGAGGTCATGGTCCTCTTGAGTGAAGGGATAGTATTGTGCAGGGAGGTCATGGTCCTCTTGAGTGAAGGGATAGTATTGTGCAGGGAGGTCATGGTCCTCTTGAATGAAGGGATAGTATTGTGCAGGGAGGTCATGGTCCTCTTGAGTGGAGAATAGTATTGTGCAGGGAGGTCATGGTCCTCTTGAGTGAAGGGATAGTATTGTGCAGGGAGGTCATGGTCCTCTTGAGTGGAGGGAGGTCATGGTCCTCTTGAGTGAAGGGATAGTATTGTGGAGGGAGGTCATGGTCCTCTTGAGTGAAGGGATAGTATTGTGCAGGGAGGTCATGATCCTCTTGAGTGAAGGGATAGTATTGTGCAGGGAGGTCATGGTCCTCTTGAGTGAAGGGATAGTATTGTGCAGGGAGGTCATGGTCCTCTTGAGTGGAGAATAGTATTGTGCAGGGAGGTCATGGTCCTCTTGAGTGAAGGGATAGTATTGTGCAGGGAGGTCATGGTCCTCTTGAGTGGAGGGATAGTATTGTGCAGGGAGGTCATGGTCCTCTTGAGTGAAGGGATAGTATTGTGCAGGGAGGTCATGGTCCTCTTGAGTGAAGGGATAGTATTGTGCAGGGAGGTCATGGTCCTCTTGAGTGGAGGGATAGTATTGTGCAGGGAGGTCATGGTCCTCTTGAGTGAAGGGATAGTATTGTGCAGGGAGGTCATGGTCCTCTTGAGTGAAGGGATAGTATTGTGCAGGGAGGTCATGGTCCTCTTGAGTGAAGGGATAGTATTGTGCAGGGAGGTCATGGTCCTCTTGAGTGGAGAATAGTATTGTGCAGGGAGTCATGGTCCTCTTGAGTGAAGGGATAGTATTGTGCAGGGAGGTCATGGTCCTCTTGAGTGGAGGGATAGTATTGTGCAGGGAGGTCATGGTCCTCTTGAGTGAAGGTATAGTATTGTGCAGGGAGGTCATGGTCCTCTTGAGTGAAGGGATAGTATTGTGGAGGGAGGTCATGGTCCTCTTGAGTGAAGGGATAGTATTGTGCAGGGAGGTCATGGTCCTCTTGAGTGAAGGGATAGTATTGTGCAGGGAGGTCATGGTCCTCTTGAGTGAAGGGATAGTATTGTGAAGGGAGGTCATGGTCCTCTTGAGTGGAGGGATAGTATTGTGCAGGAAGGTCATGGTCCTCTTGAGTGAAGGGATAGTATTGTGCAGGGAGGTCATGGTCCTCTTGAGTGAAGGGATAGTATTGTGCAGGGAGGTCATGTTCCTCTTGAGTGAAGGGATAGTATTGTGAAGGGAGGTCATGGTCCTCTTGAGTGAAGGGATAGTATTGTGCAGAGAGGTCATGGTCCTCTTGAGTGGAGGGATAGTATTGTGGAGGGAGGTCATGGTCCTCTTGAGTGAAGGGATAGTATTGTACAGGGAGGTCATGGTCCTCATGAGTGAAGGCATCAGTTGGTGCTGGAGGTTGTCGTCTTCGTAAGAGGAGGAGGGAGGAGGAGGCCGCTCATTGTTTACCGGTGCGCAGGTGCCGGCCGGTGCCGAGCGCCTGGCAGGCAGCACCCGCCGCCACTCACGCTTGCATTGACCCGCGCACTGTAGTACCACTGTGGGCGCCTGTAGTGATGTAACGTGGCATATACAGCAGTAAACTCTGGCCGTGTTGGGTGACGAAAAGCTCTCTGTAGGTGTGCCACACCCAGGGCAAACCGTTACCTACAAACGTGACTATTCTTTTGGCGGGGCGTCGAGAATGTTCCGTCCGTGTAGGGTCGGAAGTTCCACTCTTAATCGTTTCTTGTGAAGTTGACCTGTGTTAGTTTTCCCTGAAATTGGCGTTAGCAGATGTTAGAGGCAGGGATGGTGATGATTCAAGACCGGCCAGCCAGTTGTGCTCCACACTCACTCTCACACTGTAAGTAAACGACACTGACCGAAGAATGAAGCAACTCGCTCCCTCTGTTGAGCTGGGGACATTGTATGGCCGGGTCAGGCCCTCCCCACTGTATCGTTGCCTCCACATTAGAAGCATTTGCCTGTATAAGGTTACCTCAGCCTAACCCCTGGCTGCTGCAGAGTAGGGAATCGTTATGTGTGACACATCCACGTTCCTCAGTTGTTGTTAGCAGAAGAAAAAGATTAATGGAATGTTCATCTCTGACCCAGATCTTGTGAAAAGATATTTCCTGGGAATGGTGATAGGTGGGTGTGTGTTGCTCTGCCGGCTGCAGCAGCAGTGTACACACAGAGAGGGTGGAGCACAGCAGGAGCCTCAGGCCGCCAGCTTCACCCTCCCCTTCCTCCATGCAACATTTCACCCTCCTTCACCCCCCCTTCAACCCCCTCCCCAACCTGTCCACGTCACACCAAATGTTAATTTAATCTTTGTCGTAACCCACTTGAAAAATAAATGTTTTTCTCACTCACACACACACACACACACACACACACACACACACACACACACACACACACACACACACACACACACCAGCTCATGCCACGAACCCATTTATTGACCAGCAACAGAGAGGATGAACAGGTGAGATAGTGAACCGGGTACCTTGTGCTGGACTCAAACCTTGCCTCTTACTGGGTCGCACCGGTAAGCGCGCCACTACGATGTGTGTAATGACATGCGTATTTGTACTGTGGGTGGGAGTTATACTCTGGCGTAGACCCAACTGTTACGCATTCTGTCATTCTACCTTTTTTAACTGTTGTATGCTGTTCACATTTACCTCATACTCTTTCAGTATATTCCATTCATCCACCGCTATACTATGATATAAAAGTACTTCCTTCAGTTTTTTTTTTTTTTTTTAACCAGTTTCTTGCTTTATGCCACATTACGTCCTTTGGTTGTTTAGTTGTACGTCTGTCGAAGACGTTGTCGCTGTGTTCATCATCATACTGGTTGGAAAACTGGAAGGTTGTGATCAGATCAACCCACTCTCTCTCTCTCTCTCTCTCTCTCTCTCTCTCTCTCTCTCTCTCTCTCTCTCTCTCTCTCTCTCTCTCTCTCTCTTTCGCGCGCGCGCGCGCGTGTGTGTGTGTGTGTGTGTGTGTGTTATTGAACTCCGCTTGTTTGGAGTTTATATCGCGAGTGAAAAGTCATCGAACTTTCTCACTCCAAAGGAGGTCACATTACCCTGCTACTAGATAGCGCTCCCTTGGCCAGTAGGACTGTTTCCATGGGTGATTATGATGGTATAATTTCCAGATTCGTTATCGTGGTTATTGATCGTATTTTATTATTTGATAACTACCCCAGGACCTCTTTCCAGGACCTGCTGCAGCCCGAGATAATGTTTTCACTTGAATCATAGACATAAGTAGGTTGAAGGTGTAGGTAATGGACAGTCTGCTTCTACTGACTTTAGCTTATCTATGTGTGCGTCATTTTGGACAGAAGTTGTCTTCCTTATAGATTTCGTCCTTCCTACCACTGTGAGGCCAGCTTAGCTTGGCTGACGCAGGACGTGGTGTGTCCACTCCTCGTCCGGGGTCGCAGCCTTCTGTAGTGAAGACGTATGTGACCCCATCCCATGAGCGTCACATGAGATGCATCAAACTGTATACTATATAAAGGCGATTCCTCAGCATCGAGACAGTTATCATGAGTCCCATATCTTTACTTTGGAATTTGCCTGAGCCATTACTGTGGAATGCGCTTGATTTATGTCTACTTGTAAGAAGGAGCACCAAGTCTCTCAACTTAAAATTCCTCCTTTGACCATGGGACGTTATTCAGGTGTTTTTCATATTTTCCGAACTGTGTTGCCACCTTTTCTTATTTCACCATCAAGAGCTGTGGCTGCATCGCAGGCGACACAAGTGCTCCATGTAACATCTTTCTACTTAGATATATTGATGTCCGGATGGATCGGACCATCACTTCATTACTCTAAGTCAGGAGGGTAGTATTTCCGTGGGCGGCTGGTGTGTCTCTAGTACTTGGCAGTGCAGTTCTTCCATTCATATATAACGGTAAGACATGGTTCAGGCCAGAAGGCATACAGCAGTACAGGTGGTGGTGAGTGCCAGGTATAATGCTGTCCACCTGCAGCCAGCCAGTCTTGCCTCCACTGTGTTAAAGTTTAATCCATCTGACATTACTAATGTACCACCTTGTTACACAGTGATGTCGCCCTGTGTTACTAGTTGTACCTTATTTTACACCTACTGCATCGTATATATATATATATATATATATATATATATATATATATATATATATATATATATATATATATATATTTATACTATTCGCCATTTCCCGCAATAGCGAGATAGCGTTGAGAACAGAGGACTGGGCCTTTGAGGGAATATCCTCACCTGGCCCCCTTCTCTGTTCCTTCTTTTGGAAAATTATATATATATATATATATATATATATATATATATATATATATATATATATATATATATATATATATATATATAATTTTTTCGTTGGGTGCTCCTGTCACTGTTTAAAAGTCCTCATCAAGGCGGGACCTTTTTATAAATATGGAGAGGTTAATGGAAGAGGAAAACATGACCAAAGAAATTATTTTCGAATTTTGAAGGAAGTACAGAGCCTGGCTTTTAAACAGTGCCAGGCCATAGTTATTGGGAGACAGAGGGTAGAGAGCTCCAGGAGTTTGGAGGTGTAGAGTAAGAAACAGTTATCAATCTTTCTCCCCCCTCCTCCCCATTGAGTTCCCAACGGCCACTATTATTATTATTATTATTATTATTATTATTATTATTATTATTATTATTATTATAATTATTAACTGTGGTAGCTGATATTTCTTTGAGCCCCTAGTCGTGTTACCCGTGATGCTTGTAACTATACCCAGGTGTGAACTCTGGTGTGTCACCAAGATCTGACTGACGCCTTTTGGACACTGTGTGGTATGGCGCGTGGTGCACTCTTGTTATCCCACGCTGTTGCTGGGGCTCACTCTGAGAGGTGGTCGGAGGGTTGAGCTGCGTGGGTTGTAGTGGTTAGGCAGTTCAGTGAAATGATTATATTCCCGGGAGAAAAGTGACCCTCGTTCACAATACCGTAAGGTTCCTCTGTTACAGTACCACCACCTTAATCTGAAGGTAGCAAGTATGAATATGTACATGTGTATATGTCTGTGTATGTATATGTATGTATACGTTGAAATGTATAAGTACGTATATGTGCGTGTGTGGGCGTTTGTGTATATACATGTGTATGTGGGTGGGTTGGGCCATTCTATCGTCTGTTCCCTTGCGCTACCTCGCTAGCGCAGGAGACAGCGACTAAGTATTATAAATATATTTAGCTAATATATATATATATATATATATATATATATATATATATATATATATATATATATATATATATATATATATATATTTATTCATTTATTTATTTATTTGTTTATATACTATTCGCCATTTCCCGCGTCAGCGACATGGCGTTAAGAAGAGAGTACTGAGCCTTAGAGGGAATATCCTCACTTGGCCCCCTTTTATGTTCCTTCTTTTGGAAAATTAAAAACGTATTCCCTGCGTGTCGTAGAAGGCGACTAAAAGGGGAGGTAGCGGGGGGCTGCAAATCCTCCCTTCTCATTTTTAATTTTCCAAGAGAAGGAACAGAGAAGGGGGCCAAGTGAGGATATTCCCTCTAAGGCTCAGTCCTCTCTTCTTAACGCTAACTCGCTAACGCGGGAAATGGCGAATATGTATAAGTTATAATATTATAAAATGTTGTTCTTAACCTAGACCGACCAGTAGGATGAAGTCTTCATTTGTGCCATGTTCTGCCGCAGAACACATTTCGCATCCTTTATCATCGTCCTCACAGTTTATATCATATTCCCGCCCCATTTGTATCCTAGTTTTCTGTATTCCCGCCCGCATTTGTATCCTAGTTTTCTGTATTCCCGCCCCATTTGTATCCTAGTTTTCTGTATTCCCGCCCGCATTTGTATCCTAGTTTTCTATATTCCCGCCCCCTCACTTTTGTATCCTAGTTTTCTATATTCCCGCCCGCTTTTGTATCCTGGTCTTCATATTAACATCGACTTTTGTATCCTAGTATCCATATACCCCTCCCACATAGGTATCCTGGTACTGTAACATCCTTACAATGCTGGTTCTTATGAATGACATACTTTTGCGTTTCATCACATCAGTTTATAACCCTCTTGTTCTCGTAGATTTCTTCTCTCTCCAACAGTTCCTTTTTTCTCGATATCCTTTTGATAGTGTTCGTCAGTGTTCGTGTATAGTTTGGTACAGTAAGTGCTCTGTCATTCCTCGTACATCCATCTTCTGTCGTAATGTTATCTGTCAGTTTATTCCAGACTTGTTCATCATTTGCTGTTAACCAAACGAATGTTGCATTTCTTTCCAGTGTATTCTAGATTCCTGACTGCATTACGTACATTTCTTAGTAATCGCATGCTCAGCAATAACATCGTTTTCATTTTCTCAAGAGCATATATTATGTCATCTGTCGTCAACATGTTTTCATAGTTAACGTCTTTTTGATTTCTTACGACCTAATTGAAGAGTAAACTAGTTCTGCCCTTATTGAGGACACCCACCTCAGTCTGCCACATTGTTTACTCTAAGACCCATTTCTTCTTGTCACAGATCCATGATGTCTTATGTCCATGACTGGAACCTCCATCGTAAAATGTTATATGTAAATATCGATGGTATTTACTGTCCACTGAGTTGAGCAATACCTGGTGGTTCCTATATATATGGTTACACAGTGTTTACGTGATGTTTACTCAGTTACACAGTGTTTACGTGATGTTTACTCAGTTATGTCGTGTGCATGTAATAACGGTTTTATTTCTTTTCTTTTTTACAAAAAAAAAAAAAAAATAGTGGATTTTGTAGTCAGTGTTTTTGTAGACGCCGCCACAACGACCCAAACATGTTTTCAAATATGTGGGGGGAAAAAAAACGTGGGGGGAAGGGGGGGGGGGTTAATAGGACTGGAGTGGCGTAGGCGAGCGTGGCGGCGCCGCGCCGGTCAGGCCGTCACTTGTGGTGGCGTCACAGGAAACACAGGAGGCGTAACGAATCTGGTGATGTGTCATGCCAGTGTTGGTTGGTCTTTGCTATAGTGTGTGTGTGTGTGTGTCATCTCCTTCACCCTGTAACACCATCTTTCTGAACCTCAGACGATCGCCATTAGAGTTGTAAGAATTTTGTTCTCTTGTGTTGCGTTAACGTAAATCTCATCACTTCCTCGCTAATATATTTCTCGGTATGTTTAGCTCGTGTTAGGCAAATTCAAAAGTGAATCATCTCTTTCTTCTTATAAGTTTACTGATATTAAAGGTACAGTTTTGTACAGTATGTGGTGGGTGACCGTGCCGTGCCTAGGACCATTGGAAGATCAAGGTTTCATGTTACATGATCGTTGAGGCGTACTGCCCGAGGAGTGAAATGATAGGTTATTTTGTGATGAAGTTAGTGTGTGGTTCCTCCTGGGCTGGTGGTGGGCATTGCTGGGGGCGGTGCAGGCACAGCAGGTGTAAAAACGAGCATGTGGAGCCACGAGTGCCACCTGAGCCTGATACAAGTGGACGAGAGAAAAGAACAGTTACTGAAGTGGAGGAGGATGGTGTTGTAGGAGGGTAGTGGGAAGGATAGAAAGATAAGCAGTAGTGAGTCAGAGTTGGGTTGATGGATTGTACAGTGTTTGTATCACATTCCTGTCTACTCTCATACACGTTGGTAATTAGTGAACGGTGAACCTGTGTCATCACTTGGCGGGATTTGATTATCTCACATGTCTGACCTCAAGGTCACTCTTGATACATAATTAGAGGGCTCTTTTGACGTAAATTAGACCTAGTAAGTCTTTTGTATGTATGATGCCTGGTGTGGGTTATGGCTGGGTTACAGTAGTTACTGAAAGACGTTAGACTGTACAGCATGACCGACCGTATAACCGTGTGTAACTACTACCTGTTTATTTAGTATGTGTTGGGAGGGAGATGTGCACTGCTGTGCCCCGGGTCACACTGCCTAAGGCTGGTCAACTGATCCAGGTTGGACAGGAAACTGAGTGGTGACACACTTGCTGAGAAGGATGTCTGCCGTCAGTGGCCGGAGTGGGCTCGACAGTTAGATGATTCTCGTGAACACTTATTGCACCACCCTTAAGGTTGAGAGGCCAGGTCAGTACGTGTAGAGGTAGTAGCATCGTCGGGGTGAAAGGTCGTATATGATCGTGGTGAAAGGGTTAAGGTCACAGCATAACTGGTACAATAGATTGCATAACACCACGTGATTAACGTCACTATGGATGTTTAGAATTTGACTGTTTATCAATGTTTTAAGCTTAAGCTTTTTGATATTAATTATAAACATAATATTCAGATTTGATTTTTGTAACGATAATGGAATTAATGATGGCACGAATGTCCAGGGAATGTTGTCAGACAAGTTCCAGCTGTGCACATACAAGTTCCAGCTGTGCACATATAAGTTCCAGCTGTGCACATACAAGTTCCAGCTGTGCATGTTCTGTGACATTCCATTATTCTTGATCGAGTGGAACGAGGGTACTCGAGAGAACCTATGTGTTGGTTAGGGTGAGGACAGTACGTGTGCTGGCTGGGAGACGGGATGATCCTGCTCCCTGGCTGAGACTGGATCACATTGTATAATCTCGTTATGTGTTCATGATGTAAGAACCACACCGCGCATCTTGCACATATGTACGTATCACTACAGAAATGGTCCTGAGTTTTGTCTCATACAAATCATTAGTAGTCACGTTTTTCACATAAAGATACGGTAGCGTTTCTTAAAGACCGTCATGCTTGTTCATAATCCATGTTATTGATGATAATGGAACATATTCCATGTTATTAATGATAATGCAACATTACCGTGGAACTTCTGCTAACATAATACCTAAACATATGACCCTTAAGAATCAAATAGGAAGTATATAATAACATGGGAAGGAACGAAAATGTTTGTGACATTTTAGATAATGTCATTGTAAATAGAATGGTAGTTTTTGTTAAAGGAAGCCAAAATGTCACTGTTATAAATAGGATTATGTTTGTAGTATGGGTTAAAGACAACCAATATAGTATGTTAACTTGTAAATAACTAGTAACATATCTTTCTCGTATTAAACACCACTGTATGACCATTGAATTCTTTCATGTTAGAAATTATATATTATTATTATTATTATTATTATTATTATTATTATTATTATTATCATTATTATGATTATTATCATTATTACTATTAGAAATTCTATTTTATTACTATTATTATTAGAAATTTTATTTTATTATTATTATTATTATTTCATATGTATATATATGTATGTGTGTGTGTGTGTGTGTGTGTATGTGCGTATGTGTGTGTATGTGTGTGTGTGTGTATATGTATATATATATATATATGTATATTATTATTATTATTATTATTATTATTATGACGAGGGATTAGGATGTACCACAGCACTGGTACCAACAGCTTTTCATAAACAGTGGTAACCCTGCCCGGCATTTGAACATCCGTCCACCCTCCTCCGCCTCGCCAGTAGTGTGTGTGTGTGTGTGTGTGTGTGTGTGTGTGTGTGTTGATATCTCTATCACTGTGCGTGCTGTCGTTAAGCCCTCCTCACTCGTGGGAGCGGAGGCTGGCCACGACCTTCCTCACGTTACCTACCACAGTGGTACACCATATATGCCATTATCTCGTATGTTTTGCAGTGTATGACCTCCAGTTGGGCAGGGGAGGGAGGCCCTCACTGATGGGTAACCAGAGCTAAGGCCGGACATGACACCTGACCACGTGACCAGTGACTCAAATAGTGTTGCCTCTGATGTACGTACCTCACTATGAGTCATGGATCGAGCTATCATCTAGTGTTGCCTCTGATGTACGTACCTCACTGTGAGTCATGCATGGGTCGAGCTATCATCTAGTGTTGCCTCTGATGTACGTACCTCACTGTGAGTCATGGATGGGTCGAGCTATCATCTAGTGTTGCCTCTGATGTACGTACCTCACTGTGAGTCATGGATCGAGCTATCATCTAGTGTTGCCTCTGATGTACGTACCTCACTGTGAGTCATGGATGGGTCGAGCTAGCACTCTAATATGCGGCTCCCGTCCCCCTCGCTGGTGGCCATTATGGTACCAGATGCTACTGGTCGGTCGTCTTGCATCAGCAGGTCCCTGTGGGTGTGAGGCGTATTGACGCTGTGTTTCATAACGTTGTATAGTGTTGGTGATGAGAGAGGGAGGCTGGAAGTGAGAGGGTAGGCGTCATGAACACGGGCTCAAGATATGGTTGGCTCAAGGTATGGTGAAGGTAGGTGTGTACGTACGTACAAGCGGCTTTATCACCAGGGGTTATCTCTGGGTGATGTAAGATGTGCCGTGGTACAGTCAGGACTGACGTGAGCGACATTTGCCTCCAATGCACGCCCACACCACGCCCACGCCAACGCTGAATCTGTTCAGAACACTTGCACTTTGGGTTGTAAGGATGGCAGAGTAAAGTTGAAATTGAGAGTACAAACTTGTAAGGGAAAAAGATCAGAAGTGCGCTGAAAGCTGTCGTGGATGTGAAGAATTTCAAGTCTCATTTCATATCTGGAAAGTTTCTTCTAAAAATAAAAGTGAGTTCATCCGCAACACGGCAAGGTGCATGCAGGAAAGTAATACCTGTAGATAGCATCATGCGATGTACACAGGTTCAGTAGATGATATGTAAGAATACCACTGTGCGTAATGAGTAGAGCCACGCGACGTAAGTATGAGTATACTTCCCCATATTGAGTTAACAACGGATCTAGAATATTGAGAGAAAAGCGTTATGCGAAATCATGACTTGAATGACAAGTACATGAAAGATCAGAATCAAAAGGTCCCCCCGTATTATAAACCCCGTTGACCGCTCATGAATAAGATCAGGCCAGGTGCTACTCGTGTGTTAGACCAGACAATATGTGATTATGTTGCTTTACGGGACGCGACATGACAGGCGATGAACACGGCACTGTGCGACCAGGCTGACCTTTGGCGATAGAAGACCTCCAGAACTCTCATTAGCTACACGGAAGATGGAAATGACTTCATTTGTGAGTTGAAATATCCTGAGTTACTCTTGTACACGGGGGACCACTGAGGGTAAAACGGTGGTTGTTGTGTTCACGAAGTTGTACACAACAACACAGTAGACGAGAATACTTAACGTGTGTTTATTGAGGGTGACCTTTCTGCACACCTGTTGATTGTGTAAGGACAGATAATAATCACAAGAAATGAAAAAAAGAAAAAAAAAGGGAAAAGAACATGTTGAGAATTAGGACGAAAGTTTAGAGAGATATGCGAGGCAGAAACACTTGTGGAAAGATGGCAATGTTGAAATTGGTATTGATGATGTTGAACAGTTGATGAGATGTATAGAGGGACGGGAAGTGACTCCTTCAGTCGTAGTCACCTCCGTAGATGAGCGTAAAGACGACAACTGTCGATTCTTGTGATGTTGTGCGAGAAGTGCCAAAAGTGAGAACCGAAGAAATAATTGTTATTTTGTAGGAGACAGCACGAGAGAGAGAGAGAGAGAGAGAGAGAGAGAGAGAGAGAGAGAGAGAGAGAGAGAGAGAGAGAGAGAGAGAGTCGCGAGGGAGCGTGACAGAAGCAGTAATAATATGGTAACGAGTTTTGGGGTCCAGGGGCGTGTCCAGCACAGGCTGATGGTAGGAAGGTTTGTTATCCGTGGTGGGGGTCATCATGATGGACGATGGGTGCTAACTGTTCCTCCGTCCCGGCTAGCCTGGTCATCTCATTAATTATTCCCAAGGTATATCTCTACCCTTCCTTCTCCTTTATATTCCACATAATGAGGGCAACTGTGGGTGTGTGTGTGATGTGTATGGTAAAAGTAATTACTTCAGAATAAGTTAATGTTTCGTATTATGTTCCAAATGTTCGTACCCTGCCTCATGCATGTCCTCCTCGTAACCCATAACGAATGTATAACCACAGGGGAAGGTGCTGATGGGCTATACGCACTGTGGCCATAGGTTATCTTGAGCACTAGAGGGTGTTGAAGACTGTAGTTATATATTAACGTTGACCATCTTCATAACCCTGGCGCTAGGTTTAAACCTTAACTAAGCAACCAAACAAGTAAACTTCCACCATCACACGCCTGGAATTTCAGCGTAGGTGCAGGAGCTTTTACCTGTCTTGCAGGTATGAGGGGCGGGCAGCCACGCCTTCAGTACGTATATGAGGCACTACGTATGGTCTAAACAGGACTTTTAATTTCTGAGAGGCAGACGACTATTTCCGTACTGCGGGGTTCCCAAGATAGAGTGGATGTCACAGGAATAACGAGTACGTTCATTGAGGCAAGAGATGGAATTACAGAACCTTGAAAGGCGATAGGAAAGTTTGAGAAATTTTCGATAGAGAGACGGGCAGAGACTGGGTCTTGGGGGACATTAAACTTGACCTGATTTCGTTTACCCCACAGAAATGTCTTGTCCTAGTCTGAGTTTGTTGAAAAAGCTGTGTCCAGTTGGGATGCAGATCAAGTGAGAGAAGAAAGAGCATAATTGAAGGATGTGGAGGCATGCATTGTTGAGTCATCAGTGTAAGAGTGCATTTGGATATTCGTGGAAGAAAGGGGAAAGAGAAAATTGTCGGGGACATGACAGATCCTTGAGGGACACCACTGTTAATGGAGGAGAGGCTGATCCATCAACAACCACGGAGATAGATCGGCCAGAAAGGAAGCAAGATCTGAGGGAGCAAAGTGAGGAAGAGCTTAGAGATGAGATCCCGATTTCACACCCTGTTAAAACCTTTTGAAATGTATCAGGGCTGACGACCACATACAGTATATTAGAGAGAGAGGAAAGAATATCACCTGTGCATCTCGTCTTACGGTAGCCACACTGGTGATCAGAGAGGACTGTGAGATTCAAGTTGTCTGAGGGTGTGCGAGTTGAGGAGAGATTCGAAGACTTTTGAAATTGTAGATGTCAAAGCAACAGGACGATAGTTGGAAGGGTTAGAACGGTTACCCTCCCCAGGGATGGGATATATCAGCGCATGCTTACAAGAAGAAAATTTCTGGTTTTTAAAGACGAGCCAGCACTGGTGCAAGTTGAGAGCCACACACTTTTAGTACAGCGCTTTTCGGACATTTCGAAAAAAGTTTAATAAGAGGAGCATCAGTGGGTGAAGGAATGTTAGTCAGGTTAGAATTAGAGGAGAAACGGGAACCAAAGAAAGTTGCTTTGTGTATGGAAGGGACAGCTTTAGAACCATCAGAACGGCAAAGTGAAGGAAAGGTGACAAAAGTAGTTTGCGATGCCCTAGGTAAAGACCAGGAAGACCTATCAGTGGAAGACGAGGAGAGGTTGTCGCACCTTTGAATAAAACAACGCTTTGCCTCACGGATAACCTACTTGAAGTGATTACTGGCATTAGTAAATACTACTTTGGAGTTAGAGGAAGGAAAGTTTCTCCAGGCCCGGTATGCCTGATCCTTTGCCTGAAAAGCTCAGGACAGGGGCTGTTGAACCAAGGACAGAAAGAAGAGGTCTTGTTGGAGGAAAAGATAAGTGCTTCCATTCCCGCAACAATAACCTCTGCTGTGCGTTTGGCAAAGACAGAAATATCACCGCACAACAGACTGATTTACCTAAGGAAAGTCAGAAGAGAATTTTTGTAAGTTATTCCAGTCAGCTTTGATGAGGTGCCTATGTCTGCGGTTAGAAGGGGCCGCTGCTGGAGGGGAAGGTGCCTTTAAAATAGATGCATTTATGAGAGCGTGATCAGACGAACCAACTGGGGCGAGATTATGTCGTCGTTACAGCGCAAAAGATTAGATGTGAAAAACAGATCCAGAATATTAGGAGAATGGTCACAGCGGTCAGGTTATGGTGGGGGAGAATTTGCTTTAGGTCTTTAAGAATGAATGGAGAGCGTGAGGGCTTCTATGAATAATCCGTAAGGGAGAAGAAATTCAACCATTCCTGATGGTGAACATTGAAATCCCCGAGGTGAAGTATCTCGTCTTGCGGGTGGGAGGGAGGATGCCACTCTCATGGTAGGAGTTTAGATAGTCGAAGAAACACATGAATTGGCAGCCTTGGGAGAGCAGCAGGTGAAACAAAAATGGGGTAGTTGTGAGACGGACCTTAAGGCAGATAACGCCAGAGTTTGGAGACTTGTAGTCGTCGAGGCGTGCCACAGGTGTGTTGATGTTGGAGTAAACACAGACACCACCTCTGAACCGGAATTGTAAGTGGCAGGTTAAAGTGGATATGAAAAATGGGCTAGTGAGAACATCATTATATAATTGGGTCTCAGGGAGATGCAAGATATTAGACGATATATATATATATATATATATATATATATATATATATATATATATATATATATATATATATATATATATTATATATATATATATATATATATATATATATATATATATATATATATTATATATATATTATATATATATATTATATATATAATATATATATATATATATATATATATATATATATATATATATATATATATATATATATATATTTTTTTTTTTTTTTTTTTTTTTTTTTTTTTTGCTGTCTCCCGCGTTTGCGAGGTAGCGCAAGGAAACAGACGAAAGAAATGGCCCAACCCACCCCCATACACATGTATATACATACGTCCACACACGCAAATATACATACCTACACAGCTTTCCATGGTTTACCCCAGACGCTTCACATGCCTTGATTCAATCCACTGACAGCACGTCAACCCCGGTATACCACATCGCTCCAATTCACTCTATTCCTTGCCCTCCTTTCACCCTCCTGCATGTTCAGGCCCCGATCACACAAAATCTTTTTCACTCCATCTTTCCACCTCCAATTTGGTCTCCCTCTTCTCCTCGTTCCCTCCACCTCCGACATATATATCCTCTTGGTCAATCTTTCCTCACTCATTCTCTCCATGTGCCCAAACCATTTCAAAACACCCTCTTCTGCTCTCTCAACCACGCTCTTTTTATTTCCACACATCTATCTTACCCTTACGTTACTTACTCGATCAAACCACCTCACACCACACATTGTCCTCAAACATCTCATTTCCAGCACATCCATCCTCCTGCGCACAACTCTATCCATAGCCCACGCCTCGCAACCATACAACATTGTTGGAACCACTATTCCTTCAAACATACCCATTTTTGCTTTCCGAGATAATGTTCTCGACTTCCACACATTCTTCAAGGCTCCCAGAATTGTCGCCCCCTCCCCCACCCTATGATCCACTTCCGCTTCCATGGTTCCATCCGCTGCCAGATCCACTCCCAGATATCTAAAACACTTCACTTCCTCCAGTTTTTCTCCATTCAAACTCACCTCCCAATTGACTTGACCCTCAACCCTACTGTACCTAATGACCTTGCTCTTATATATATATATATATATATATAATGTGTGTGTGTGGAATGAGACCGCTGATGCATTTCCTGCTGATGGTTTGAATTTGTCTAGCGGTTATCTTTTACTGCTTAGGTAGATTATCAGTAAACTGGCTGAAGTTCATATCAGTGGTAGAACCAAACTCTTAGGTAGAAGCCAGCCACGTCATTCTTCTCGGGTATACAGTAACACCACGTAGGCGGCTACTGCCTTGGCGCACCACGGAAGCTCGTCGCGTCAGATAAGCGGACACCTGTAGAGTTAATGTTGAGCTTTTCTTAGGATTGTCATGGTTTTACTCGGAAATTTATAGAAAGTTTTATCTTTATGTACGATAAAGTTGAAGTATATAAAGTGACGTCATAGCGGCTGTGGCAGAAAATTAGCAGCTTGTGAGAAATGGCGAGGTAACGTGTTGTAGTATTGTTATGGTTTGGACCAATATTGTAGACGTCAGCATCCCTGATGCTAGTGACATCACAGCTTGGAAGTGTGGCCACAGTTCCCGGACACGTCATCATGAGGAAGGGTTCTCCGGAGCTCGCAGAAAATAAACGTATCTTTTTTTTATGAACGAAAAGTTGATATGTTGGGGGAGGGGGGTCCACATTAGGTCGTTACTCGGTAGGTCAATTTGTTTGAAAAAAAATTAGGTTTGTAGTTTCTATGTTGGAGGCGATTTATGGAAGACCGATGTTGCTGCAATATTTCACAACTTTTTGCAGGCATTGAAAACCATAGTGGCCAGGTATGTTGAGTGGTGTGTGGGAAGATCCTGGTGTATGTGTTTGAGTGAGGTTTTTGCCCTAGACGTTCAGAGGTCAGTCCGAAGGAAATGTGTCAATAACTTTGGAAATGAAAATGCATGAGTCTTAGGACGACCTTCCTGGTGGACCCCAGCTGGGGCGTTGCCTCACGCTTGGTTGGTCTACTTTCTTTTTATTATCGTTATCATCAGGGGACGTGTGTGTGTGTGTGTGTGTGTGTCACAGCAGGAGGCTCGTGTGCACCACGACTCTTTGCACACTTGGGTCTCCTGTCCACCAGCTGTTGTTCATCACGTGGTCGCTGAGCGTTGGCCGCCGGACACCGTAACACTGGACACGTCTGATGCATGTAGGAGGGCATCATCTTGCCATCGGGTAGCCTGGTGTAGGCAGGTACGCTGTGTCCTTGTTACTGCCGCGCAAACAACTGTGTGACACTTTGAATTCTTTGAGCACATGGTTGTGCACAGTGTCACCTGCAAGTGTTTATACTGGCGTCGTGTTGTGCACGCTGATGACTCGTTCATTACGATGTTCTGACGTGGCTGCTGTGTACGAAGACCCTGTTGTGCTGGCGTACCCTGGGAGAGTATTGTGCACGGGTTGTGCACTGTGCCGTAGTGCACTGAAAACGTGCACTGGAGGCGGCAGGGCTGGACATTCCTGAGGTGGTTGCCATGGCGACGCTCATTGATTGGTGGCGGTGCTCAGGTTGGCTCGACTCCGCCGCCGCCGCCGCCAGTACCAGTGCCGGGTCCGGCCTCACGCAGGAGGCACGCCCGCTTACACCGGCATCCGTCATGACCCCAGGCCCTCCTGCTGCATGACGGCACCAGGTAGGCCCACGCACCGCGCCCCTAACCGCTTCTCCCCGCCAGAGTGGGTCACACACCGGACGCAGCCACTCCGGCCTGGAGGCAGTCGTCCCACCTGGAGTGAAGCAGAGCTCACCCGTGACGACCGCCCGCACCGCTGGGTTGTGGACGGTGCCCGGGTGAGGGAAGACGTGGCACGGGACGGGAGGCCGCGACCCGGTGACCGAGTAATTCGGAGCAGCCAGGCGAAATGACCGTAACCTTTAGCATGGTTGACCCCTGCTGGTAACGGAGGAACTACCATTGACGTCATGCACTACTGATGAAACCATCAGTTCACGAGGTGTCCTCTCTCATGTGGCTGTGCAGGAACTATACCTTCAGCTGGTGCTGATGGTTGTCCGCACCACCATCTGGAGACACAGACATAACACCATCCATGGCCAGCTGGTAATATGCACAAACCTCAGCATGTGGATGTAACGATACAGAAAACGGATAGTCTGCTTCTGTTAGCAGGTGAACCAGCTCCAGCCGCCTCCACCTGCTCGCTTTTACTCTGTGTGATGTCACCTGTTGTGAACGCCTGCTGACCTGGAGTGCCATCAGCAACAGATGGTACACCCAATATTGTTAACTACTGGCCGGGTTACACGTACCCTTACCCAAACACCGCTACATTCAGGCCACAGCATCACACGTTGGGCATCATAACATTTCCTATGTCTACTGCCGTAGCTGTCACAAGCTACACCTGTTGTACCTGCTTCAGCATCTGTCACGTACTATGCTTGTTTTATCTATTGTAGCATCTGTCACTCGCTACACCTGTTGTATCTATTGTAGCATCTGTCACTACACATGTATCTGCTGGAGTATGTGTCACTAGTACACCTGTTGTATCTGCTGGAGTAGCTTTCATGTACAACGCCTGTTGTATCTGCTGTAGCAGCTGTCACCTACTGCACCTGTTGTATCTGCTGTAGCAGCTGTCACCTACTGCACCTGTTGTATCTGCTGTAGCAGCTGTCACCTACTGCACCTGTTGTATCTGCTGTAGCAGCTGTCACCTACTGCACCTGTTGTATCTGCTGTAGTAGCTGTCACCTACTGCACCTGTTGTATCTGCTGTAGTAGCTGTCACCTACTGCACCTGTTGTATCTGCTGTAGTAGCTGTCTCCTACAACTCTTGCCTTGTTAGCTGTATCAGTGATGAACGTTCCCGTAGCTCCACAGATGGCTGGTCAGTGTGGTGTGGACCACCTCTGGCATGTTGTGGTGGGTGACGTCCTAGCCACTTCCTCAGGGATGCGGATGCCATCTTTGTTTTCAAGTTGGTGTCTCGTGCATTATTCACGCTGTTGAGTCATGACTGGACATCCGACCTTACCAAGGCTGGCAGTACTGTTGCTTTGCTTGGTGGATGCTTGACGCATGTCTGGTGCGATGGAGGGAGTTGTGGAGATGGGTCGTGACGCGAGGCCACTGTCCTGCTCGCCCGCCTTCCGGGGATCATTGTCATTCATTTTATTAGAAGTCTGACGTCATGATCCATAAGTGTCAGCTTTGCCACCAGCCACTGATGTATGAACCTATGTAAGATGAGCGGCTCGTGCAGTTGTAGGTTTGTGTTCAGTATTGCTGTACTCGTTTCTCCGTGGTAGTACACACACTTTTCTTCAGCTGAACGTTTGTGAAAAGCTTATAATGGTTATGAATATTTCCTGTTTTGTCAGTGCCACGATGCGCCGTTTGTGTGTTAACATTTGGCCGAGGCAGACAGGTGGTGCCAGGCCTCCCCACTCACATTACTGGTTCTCTGCTGACGGGAGAAGAACCCCTGCTGGCCACAGCCCCTCGCTGTGTTCGCCACCAGTCTGGAAGAGAGAATGATCATTTTCTCCGGTCGTCGCCGCGGCTTTGGTAAAACTCCGCATTTTGTTTCATTTCGTACGTAGCTGCAGGTGTAGCTGTGTACCTGCACGTGGAGGTACCTCCTTACGAGCGGTACACCAGAGTGCTGCAGGCAGGTGCACTCTCTTGACGGTGCAGAGCTACAGCCTCACGTCACCAACTTGGAGAACAAGCGTGATACACCCGTGATACACACGACTGTTGTGATGATACACACAACCTGTTGACACATGTAGATGATTTCATGTTGAGCTACAGCCAGAATCATTTACTTCTCAGTTTCATAATTGAGCAACATTTATTACTGTAGATCGATCGAAACTCATAAATGATTACAATAACACAGGGATGGAGGCCGACGTCTCGTAAGGATGTAAGTCACCTTGAAAACTTGACCTCATAGATTAAAGAACTCTCACCCATTAACCTAGTGTGGGGCAGCACACTATACCCTCACCTGGTGTAGGGCAGCACACTATACCCTCACCTGGTGTAGGGCAGCACACTATACCCTCACCTAGTGTAGGGCAGCACACTATACCCTCACCTGGTGTAGGGCAGCACACTGTACCCTCACCTGGTGTAGGGCAGCACACTGTACCCTCACCTAGTGTAGGGCAGCACACTGTACCCTCACCTGGTGTAGGGCAGCACACTGTACCCTCACCTAGTGTAGGGCAGCACACTATACCCTCACCTGGTGTAGGGCAGCACACTATACCCTCACCTGGTGTAGGGCAGCACACTATACCCTCACCTGGTGTAGGGCAGCACACTATACCCTCACCTAGTGTAGGGCAGCACACTGTACCCTCACCTAGTTTAGGGCAGCACACTGTACCCTCACCTGGTGTAGGGCAGCACACTGTACCCTCATCTAGTGTAGGGCAGCACACTGCACCCTCACCTAGTGTAGGGCAGCACACTGTACCCTCACCTGGTGTAGGGCAGCACACTGTACCCTCACCTAGTGTAGGGCAGCACACTGTACCCTCACCTAGTGTAGGGCAGCACCTGAGTGCACTGTACCCTCACCTAGTGTAGGGTAGCACACTGTACCCTCACCTGGTGTAGGGCAGCACACTATACCCTCACCTAGTGTAGGGCAGCACCTGAGTGCACTGTACCCTCACCTAGTGTAGGGCAGTACCTGAGTAAACAGAATATCTCGGTGAAGTTTATATACCTTTATAGTGAACATTACCTTACAAGTTCAAACATTAATACTGGTCTTTGAACCTCGGCTAAGAGGTTATATATATGTGTGTGTATATAGTAGAGGTTACATGTGTGTGTGTGTGTGCGCGTGTGGTAGAAGGTACATGGGTGTGAGTGTTTATATTAAATCATTGTCAATCTCATTATTTTACATTAACCAAGTTTTCTTTTTTTCCAGGTGAGTACTGGTGAGCGCCTACCTCAGATGACGGTCAGGTATGGTAGTGAGGAGGGCAGTATGTGACAGGTCACTGTTGAATGATAGAATGTGGTTAATGTGTTCACCTTCCACCCACACCCGTGTGGGTGTTGTACCTCCATAAGTTGGCCAGTGTCCCTGTTGGTCTTCTGGTGCCAGCAACATGAACACCTGCTGTGTCAGTCTGCCATCCCCCTCCCCCCCCTGTACACACACACACACACACACACACACACACACACACACACACACACACACACACACTCGTCCATTTTCATTGTCTCTGCCAGTGCTGGCTGCTGGCTTGTGCGTGTGTCGCATTCCTGTTGCTTCACCAACAGTCATCATCAACCAAATCTTTAACGTAATGGATCTGGCGTCAGCCCCTCTGTTGCTGGCCAGTCTTCTCCACTCTTGCCTGGCAGCAGATGGCCGCCAGTCATGCACTGGCTACAGTCTGCTGGGGCACAGCCGTCCTTTTTTGCCCTGCTGTTGTGCTCCTTTGTTTTCGTCTTTCTACAACTGCTCTGGTGCTTGTTCTTTGCTGACTTGTCTTTTCTGACCTTTTGAGCTGTTAATGTCATGGCGAAGCTTTGGCAAGACTCTGACATGACGGAAAATAGTGGAAGTGAATATTAAGATGGAGGATGGCGGAGTGAGGCCGGGCGTGTCGGATCACGGCTGGAGGGCGGGATGCTCCCTCAGGTGATAACACAAATAGGTTAAAAAAAAAAGAGTGAGGCATTTTTGTCGTGGTAATCATGGCGACTCACTCGTGCAGCCGTTTATTTTGGTGACATTGTAAGGGAGGGAGGAGTGAGGGGTTACCATGCCTGGGTAGTACTCCTGCTCACACCCGTCTTACCTTGTGTTGTTTGCCTTATAAGCTGAGGTGACGCTAGCTGTAGGGGTCATGGATGGAGCCTGCCATCACCCTCACAAGGGAGGGTATGTCTGTGTGCTACTCGTGTTGTCGTACATTAGTACTTGAATGTTGGAATGTGAATTTTTTAATGTCATTTATTAACCATGTTAGTCATTACGTCACTGACGTTACCTGCGTCCGTTGCAGAATGGTTACTCGGGCGCCTTACCTTGTAAACAGTCATGTTTACATTCGACAATATATATGAAGGAAGTGGTAGCATCGCCTCGTGTATCGTCGACTGTCTGAGTCATTACAGCTGTCACTGTCAAGTTATGATCACTCATCGGTAAATCTTGAACACCGTCTCCAGACGATCGAGATCATTCCAGAACTATACTCGCTCACACCACATATATACGGCCCTTGTGTTATGTGTGCGTATACTCGCTCACACCACATATATATATACGAATCTTGTGTTATGTATGCGTATATTCGCTGACACCATGAATATACTGCCCATGTGTTATGCGTGCGTATACCAGCGAGGTACGGTGGGGGTTGGTATGGGGTCAAGGGCCTCATATGAAGTGTTGTGCGTCGTAAGGGAAGTCTGGGTTACGTAAGGTCACCGTAACATGACCCCGGCAGTCGGAAAATCACCACGGTCCATTGAAAGAAGATGGCATCAGTGACAGCGGCGATAGACAATAATGACCTGTGCCACACCAGGAGCACCGAGGCAGATGTGGTCCCGGTTGTCATGGACGTTATGTTGCTCAGTCATGCGTGTGTAGTACACCACTGTGTACCAGTTAGCCAGGCCAGGATGTATGAGAGCAGGAGTGACCGTCCCCCCATCATGTAGGTCCGTCAGTGTCCAAGGTGTCCATTATCATGAGTCTTATCATGTGTCAAACTGTGTCTTACTGATGTTTCCTGTAGCATGGCCATGTTTGTAGGTAGAGTTGATATTATGTGGCTGGTATGTATCATTAGTACATGAGGGTTTGTATTTGGTCAGCAGTATATTATGGCTGGTGTATCTTGGTATTGTATTTTGGCTGGTTGTGTTATGGTTGGTTTGTGTTGTGTGATACGGCTGATTTGTGTTAGCCGTGTTATGACTGGTTTATGTTACTAATTGCATTTGTTTTCAGTCTGAAGTGTGTTATAGTTATACATTGTTAGTATTGTGTTAGGTTAGTAGTGTTATGGTTGTAGTATATTATGGCTTGAATGTTAGTTTAGTAGTGTTATGGCTGGTTATGGTTGTAGTATGTTATGGCTTGAATTGTTGATGGTATATTATGCCGGTTCTTTATTATTATTGTGTTATGGCTGGTTTATGTCAGTAGTTTCTTACGTTAATATAGTGTTATGGCAGACTCATGTTAGTATTGTGTTGTGGCTGGGTCATGGTGGCACTGTGATATGTTTGGCTTTTGTTAGTAGTATATTATGGTTGGTTTACGTTAGTAGTGTGTTGTGGCTGGTGTATGTTAGCAGTGTTATGATTGGTTTATGTTAGTATGTTATGGATGGTTTATGTTAGTAGTGTTATGGATGGTTTATGTTTGTAGTGTTATGGCCTGTTTATGCGTTACAGCTGGTTTATGTTTGAGAAGTGTTTTATAACTAGTTCATATTAGTCATATGTCATGGTTGGTGTATGTTCAAGACGCATGCCATGGCTGGTTTACCTTTTGTGTATCGTGGTTGATTATGTAGTCTATTATGTTTGGTGCATGTTACTATTCTGTAGTATTATGACTGGTATGTTTATTATTATTTTTTTTTTCAAGATATATGATTGGTCTGTATTAATGTGTTCTAGTTGGTTTATGTCACAAGTATATTCTGGTTCACTGGATATTCAGGTTGCTTCGTTACAGTATATTCTGGCTGGTGTATGTCACAGTATGTTCTGGTTGGCTTGTCACAGTATATTTTGGTTGGTTTGTCACAGTATGTTCTGGTTGGCTTGTCAGTATATTTTGGTTAGTCACAGTATGTTCTGGTTGGCTTGTCAGTATATTTTGGTTGGTTTGTCACAGTATGTTCTGGTTGGCTTGTCAGTATATTTTGGTTGGTTTGTCACAGTATGTTCTGGTTGGCTTGTCAGTATATTTTGGTTGGTTTGTCACAGTATATTTGGTTCGGTTTGTCACAGTATATTTTGATTGGTTTGTCACAGTATATTTTGGTTCGGTTTGTCTTAGTATATTTTGGTTGGTTTGTCACAGTATATTTTGGTTGGTTTGTCACAGTATATTCGGATTGGTTTGCGACAGTTATTTTTGGTAGGCTTGTGTCATTGTATTTTAGTACATTCTGGTAGGTTTATGACATTATGCTTTTGCTTCGTTAATGTCAGTATTTTCTGGTTGATTTGTCTTAGTGTATTCTGGATGGTTTAGGTCACTTCTGGTTGGTTTATATCAGTTTATTCTGGTTGGGTTATATCATAGTATTTTCTGGTAGGTTTATATCTTGGTATGTTCTGGTTGGTTTATGTTTCATGAGTGTATTCTGGTTGGTTTGTAACAGTAGATTCTGGTTGGTTTATAACAGTAGATCGTTGTTGTTGTAGTATTATGATAAGAGAATGTTCAAGATATAGGTTCCATTTGTGTCAAACTTCCTCTCTGTACAGTACACATAGGTGATTCCAGTATGATGTGGTTAGTTCATGTGACAGTATGATATGGTTGGTTCATGTGACAGTATGATGTGGTTGGTTCATGCGACAGTATGATATGGTTGGTTCATGTGACAGTATGATATGGTTGGTTCATGTGACAGTATGATGTGGTTGGTTCATGTGACAGTATGATGTGGTTGGTTCATGCGACAGTATGATGTGGTTGGTTCATGTGACAGTATGATATGGTTGGTTCATGTGACAGTATGATGTGGTTGGTTCATGTAACAGTATGATGTGGTTGGTTCATATGACAGTATGATGTGGTTGGTTCATGTGACAGTATGATGTGGTTGGTTCATGTGACAGTATGATGTGGTTGGTTCATGTGACAGTATGATGTGGTTGGTTCATGTGACAGTATGATGTGGTTGGTTCATGTGACAGTATGATATGGTTGGTTCATGTGACAGTATGATGTGGTTGGTTCATGCGACAGTATGATGTGGTTGGTTCATGTGACAGTATGATATGGTTGGTTCATGTGACAGTATGATGTGGTTGGTTCATGTGACAGTATGATATGGTTGGTTCATGTGACAGTATGATGTGGTTGGTTCATGTGACAGTATGATGTGGTTGGTTCATGTGACAGTATGATGTGGTTGGTTCATGTGACAGTATGATGTGGTTGGTTCATGTGACAGTATGATGTGGTTGGTTCATGTGACAGTATGATGTGGTTGGTTCATGTGACAGTATGATATGGTTGGTTCATGTGACAGTATGATGTGGTTGGTTCATGCGACAGTATGATGTGGTTGGTTCATGTGACAGTATGATATGGTTGGTTCATGTGACAGTATGATGTGGTTGGTTCATGTGACAGTATGATATGGTTGGTTCATGTGACAGTATGATGTGGTTGGTTCATGTGACAGTATGATGTGGTTGGTTCATGTGACAGTATGATGTGGTTGGTTCATGTGACAGTATGATATGGTTGGTTCATGTGACAGTATGATGTGGTTGGTTCATGTAACAGTATGATGTGGTTGGTTCATGTGACAGTATGATGTGGTTGGTTCATGTGACAGTATGATGTGGTTGGTTCATGTAACAGTATGATGGGGTTGGTTCATGTGACAGTATGATGTGGTTGGTTCATATGACAGTATGATGTGGTTGGTTCATGTGACAGTATGATGTGGTTGGTTCATGTAACAGTATGATGTGATTGGTTCATGTGACAGTATGATTTAGTTGGTTCATGTGACAGTATGATGTGGTTGGTTCATGTAACAGTATGATGTGGTTGGTTCATGTGACAGTATGATGTGGTTGGTTCATGTGACAGTATGATATGATTGGTTCATGCGACAGTATGATGTGGTTGGTTCATGTGACAGTATGATATGATTGGTTCATGCGACAGTATGATATGGTTGGTTCATGTGACAGTATGATGTGGTTGGTTCATGTGACAGTATGATGTGGTTGGTTCATGCGACAGTATGATATGGTTGGTTCATGTGACAGTATGATGTGGTTGGTTCATGCGACAGTATGATATGGTTGGTTCATGCGACAGTATGATGTGGTTGGTTCATGTGACAGTATGATGTGGTTGGTTCATGTGACAGTATGATGTGGTTGGTTCATGTGACAGTATGATATGATTGGTTCATGCGACAGTATGATGTGGTTGGTTCATGTGACAGTATGATATGGTTGGTTCATGTGACAGTATGATGTGGTTGGTTCATGTGACAGTATGATGTGGTTGGTTCATGTGACAGTATGATGTGGTTGGTTCATGTGACAGTATGATGTGGTTGGTTCATGTGACAGTATGATATGGTTGGTTCATGTGACAGTATGATGTGGTTGGTTCATGTGACAGTATGATATGGTTGGTTCATGTGACAGTATGATGTGGTTGGTTCATGTGACAGTATGATGTGGTTGGTTCATGTGACAGTATGATATGATTGGTTCATGCGACAGTATGATGTGGTTGGTTCATGTGACAGTATGATATGGTTGGTTCATGTGACAGTATGATGTGGTTGGTTCATGTGACAGTATGATGTGGTTGGTTCATGTGACAGTATGATGTGGTTGGTTCATGTGACAGTATGATGTGGTTGGTTCATGTGACAGTATGATATGGTTGGTTCATGTGACAGTATGATGTGGTTGGTTCATGTGACAGTATGATATGGTTGGTTCATGTGACAGTATGATGTGGTTGGTTCATGTGACAGTATGATGTGGTTGGTTCATGTGACAGTATGATGTGGTTGGTTCATGTGTGTTGGGCAGTGTACAGGAGACGTGTAGTCAGTAGTGATGTCGTCGGCGGTGTTGCCAGCAGGTGGAGGAAGTTACCCAGTGTTGCATCACCACTTGTGTTCCCGTAGCCAGTGTGGAGGTGGAGGAAGTTATCCAGTGATGCATCACCACTTGTGTTCCCGTAGCCAGTGTGGAGGTGGAGGAAGTTATCCAGTGATGCATCACCACTTGTGTTCCCGTAGCCAGTGTGGAGGTGGAGGAAGTTATCCAGTGTTGCATCACCACTTGTGTTCCCGTAGCCAGTGTAGAGCGTGTATGTCAGATGGAATATTATTCTTGGTTGGTGGGTTCAGCCACATCACTATATAAGTATCGATAAGCATGTTGGGCTGTGGCGTGGGCCACGGCCTGGGTAAGTTAGGGAAAGTTGAGTGTAGGGAAGGAGGGAGTGGGGGTTGGCCACGTGCTATATTCAGCAGTAGCCAGCGTCTCCGCCAGGTGACACGTGGCCCGCTGCCCTGCCAGTACAGACTCTCGCCAGCACAACCAATAGGGAATTTGTCTTGATCTTCCTGGGATAGAGGTGTGAGCCCGGGGCGGTGGCGCTGGCCAGCAACAAGTGTGGGCCAGGCCGTGCTCTCTCTCACACCGTCTGCCTCCCTCATGGTTAGGTTCTCATCCTTTTCTGTTTGTTGGACCCCGGACGGTGTTGCAGTCTTTGTAGCTGTAAAAAAAAAAGAAAAGGAAAATTGTTTCTGTGTTTACAGTGTGTGTGAGTGTATGTGTGTTTGGAAAGCTTTAGATGCCTGGTAGTGGACATGACAGCGAATAGAACAGAGTTGAAGGAAGTCATAGGGTAGGTTAGGAGGCGCAGGTCCTGGGAGTTTTGAGGAATGTGTGGAAAGAGAGGTCCCTGTCTGGGAGGGCGAAGATGGACATGTTTGAAAGTTTTCAAGTCCCAACGATGTTGCCTGGGTGCGAGGCGTGGGCTGTAAATGATAATGTACGGAAGATATGAATGAACTGGAGATGAAATGTTTGAGAACAGTGTGTGATGAAGAGGGTTGATCTAGTAAGAAATGATAGGATAAGAGGGAGGTGTGGTTATAAGGAGAGTATGGTAAAAAGAGTTGACGAATGTGTGCTGAGATGGTTTGGAGAAATGAAGAGGTTAGAGAAAGGTTATATGTGACAGAAGAGGAGGGGACGAGGAGAATGGCGAGACCAAATTGAATACAGAAGGACTGAGTGTAAAAGGTTTGAGCCAAAACATGCAAGAGGGTGCAAAGCGTGCACGGGTTAGAGCGAATTGGAGCGATGTAGTACACAGTGGGGTTAAATACTGTCAGTGGATTGAACCGGAACATATGAAACGACCGTGGGAAATCACGGAAAGGTCTGTGGGGCCTAGATGTAGGTAGCTGGCTGTGGTTTCGTCGCATTACACATGACAACAAGAGCATGGATGTGAGCCTGTGAAGCCATTTCTTTGTTCTTGGCTTTAACTCCCTAACGTTGAAAGCGGCTAACAGTTATTAGCGAAAAAAGTATATATATATATATATATATATATATATATATATATATATATATATATATATATATATATATATATATATATAATTTCCTGAACACTTGTTAACCAGTTTCATCTCACTCTCAGTGAGTCTTCAGTATCATGCCACTGGAATTAGTGCAGCCTTGGGCTGCTTGAGCAATTAGAGAGGTCCTGAATAACACCAGGATTCTTTCTTGGAGTAAATATAAATAAGATAAATAGATAAGTAGATAGATATGGCTGCAAGGAACTTGCATTACTGGGCATGAAACCCTGACTGTCCCACACCAGGCACACACCTTCATATAATCAGTTGTTAGTCGTAAATTACGTATGGAACCCCACTGGAGCCTCTCATCGTGTACACATACGAGCCAACCCTTGGCCTCTGTTGGGTCGAGGAGCTGGCATCACAGATGGGTCCTCCAGCCCCGTTAGGCCGTGAACAGTAACCATTAATCAGGAATTTTGGACAAATGAAACCTGGAGGTCTCAGTTACACGAGTGCAGATTCCTTACTGTAATTCAGCTTTATAGAAATACAGAACTTGTTGTGTATCTGTTGTAAAGATGAATTTCGTGTTCGGGTTACCACTTGAAAATTGACCCACGTTCTGTACCAGATTTGAAGCCTGATGGAACTGGATTTTGTGAAGAGGTACAGAAATTTCATCCAGTAGATGTATTGGAACGGTATGAGAGAGAGAGGTCCCGGGCAACCGGTGCCCTCTCCCAGCTAGTACGGTCTCCTCCCTCAGAAGGACGAACCTTGTAACAGTACTTGGTGTATTTATAATTATGTATCACAACCCAACCATGCCAGCACTTATAGATCTATGGAATCGTAACAAATGCAGAAGGCTTACAGAAAGTAATTTTCAGAAAGGGTTCCTTCTCTTAGGGAAATGCGGTAGAAAACAACCCTTTATTATTTGTAGCACCTGAAATAACTCCTAGTTATTTGTAGCAGTTGAATTATATTTGGAAAGAATGATTATAAACTTGATAGTTTTACGCGCAAAACATTTACCTAATTTTGTGGCAGTTGATTCTTTTGTGAAGGTGTCAGTACTGGGCTGGTACCCGGGTGAGTGTGTGGTGTTGTTACCATGCCGGGCCCGGCGCTGCATACCTGGCCCTCTCACCTCACTTCTCGTATATATTTAGATACTCTTGTTTTCCTTTGCCCCCCTTAGTGGGTGTTTTACAACAAACAGCTGGGCTGGTCGTGTAGTGTTAGCTTGTTTACTTGTTAAGTGACTTCAGTCTTAGCAGGCAGTGATGATGATATAAATAATGATGATAATGATTATATGATAACGATAAGAATATTGATAATGTTAATAATGAATATAATAGTAATATTAATGATGATTATGTTGATGTTGATGATAATGAAAATGATAATGATAATAATTAACAGTTTATTGAAGAAGTTCATCTAAAGACTGAAGTACAGAGCGCCTGCGTACAGTACAGCGTGGCTCTAGCGAGGGGAAGGGATGTCAGGCAGACAGTCCATACACATATGTCAAGAGGATGTCTACAGTGTCCAGAGTGGGGTGGGTGTGGGTGCTCATGTAGCGAGCGGTCGTGTGGTGTGTGAGTTTGTGGTGCCGGACTGCAGGATGATGGCAGGAGGCGACGGTGATGCAACAAGCTCTCCCCCACACTGTGGGATGAGGCAGGCGGAGGTGGTGATGGTTGGAGAGAGTTAAGAGGACCAGTGTTACTTAGCACGTCATGATAGATGGTGTGAGAGGGACCGAGGAGGATGTATCACTAGAAGTGGACATGGAGATGCAGGTGTTATTGACTCATCTGCACACCTAGACAGGTGTGTTGGCAGGAATGGTTTGTTGCCAGTGTGTTTGTGAGATATGCCAAGTGTCGTGATGACACAGGTGTTTGTAATCCCAAGTTGGCTGGTAGAACAGCTGTATTGACAGTTCTCCTGGTGACACTTGGCTCCCACCCCAGATGTGCTGACACGTGATGACACATGCCTTTCTGTGCAGATGTTTATTTTTGTGGATGACACAGCTGGCGTGCGCCAGTGTTCTTGGAGACATATTTTTGTACCTGTTTCATCACTTGCTGTTGGAACAGGTTTATTGGTGAGGATAGCGGAGACACGGGCTTCATAGTGTATGTCTTTTATCATATACTGGGAGGTGTGTGAAGCTGGGACGGCCATAGCATTTGTGCCGCCGCTGGCCCAGGAGGTGACGGGAAGGCTGCTGACCCACATATGGACTCCCTCGTCCTCCGGAAGTCGCCATACATACATCACACACAGCATACTGAGTTGTGAGCAAGGGTTTAGACTGATGGTATGGTGGTTGTTTGTGTGTGTGTGAACGTCATGTAGGTCACGGGTAGAGGAGAGGGTGAAGCTTCGGCCTTAGTGTTGTAGCTATATTTATAATGGAGTGGGAGCTCACCCGCAGGACGATACTTGGCTGTAGTCAGTCACTCTCCTCCCGCCCCCTGCCACTAGCTGTGTTATTACTCACTCTCCTCCCGCCCCCTACCACTAGCTGTGTTGTTACTCACTCCTCCCGCCCCCCTACCACTAGCTATGTTGTTACTCTCCTCCCGCCCCCTGCCACTAGCTGTGTTGTTACTCACTCTCCTCCCGCCCCCTACCACTAGCTGTGTTGTTACTCACTCCTCCCGCCCCCCTACCACTAGCTATGTTGTTATCTCCTCCCGCCCCACTCTCCTCCCGCCCCCTGCCACTAGCTGTGTTGTTACTCACTCTCCTCCCGTCCCTACCACTGGCTGTGTTGTTACTCACTCTCCTCCCGCCCCCTGCCACTGGCTGTGTTGTTAATCTTCTCCCCCCGCCCCCTGCCACTAGATCTGTTGTTACTCACACTGTGTGACCTTACCACAACACCCATTTTTTGTTCCGTATCTAAAATAAAGATGTTTCCAGACATCTGCTGTTCGTGCATCATGGTTGACCAACAGTACTACATTTTTGCACCATGTCATGTCCGGTCATGATGTGGTTCCCCCCTACTTTGCTTATATATATATATATATATATATATATATATATATATATATATATATATATATATATATATATATATATAGTGGTTCCAACAATGTTATATGGTTGCGAAGCATGGGCTGTAGATTCGGTTGTGCGGAGGAGGGTGGATGTGTTGGAAATGAGATGTTTTAGGACAACATGTGGTGTGAGGTGGTTTGATCGAGTAGGTAATGAAAGGGTAAGAGAGACGTGTGGTAATAAAAAGAGTATGGTAGAGAGAGCAGAAGAGGGTGTATTGAAATGGTTTAGTAGCATGGAGAGAATGAGTGAGGAAAGATTGACCAAGAGGATATATGTGTCAGAGGTGGAGGGAAGAAGAAGCGGGAGACCAACTTGGAGGTGGAAGGATGGAGTGAAAAATATTTTGAGCGATCGGGGCCTGAACATACAGGAGGATGAGAGGCGTGCAAGGAATAGAACGAATTGGGAGGATGTGGTATACCGGGGTTGCCGTGCTGTCAATGGATTGAACCAGGGCATGTGAAGCGTATGGGGTAAACCATGGAAAGGTATTTGATGCCTGGATGTGGAAAGGGAGCTGTGGTTTCGGTGCATTACACATGCAGCTAGAGACTGAGTGTGAACGAATGTGGCCTTAGTTGTCTGTTCCTGGCGCTGCTTTGCTGGAGGTGGAGGGGGAATGCTATTTCGTGTGTGGCGGGGTGGCGACGAGAATGGATGAAGGCAGCAAATATGGATATGTACATGTGTATACATGTATGTCTGTGTATGTACATGTATGTATACGTTGAAATGTATACGTATGTATGTATGCGTGTGTGGGCGTGTATGTATAAACATATGTATGTGGGTGGGTTGGGCCGTTCCTCGTCTGTTTCTTTGCGCTACCTCGCTAACGCGGTTGGAGGCGGTTAAGTATAATAAATAAATGATAAATGAATAATGTATATATATATATATATATATATATATATATATATATATATATATATATATATATATATATATATATGGGTAAAGTGATATATAGTTGAGAATGGGAGATTATGGTCTCGGACTTTCCACATGTTTTAGGGTTATTGGTGTATTGATATGTTTAATGGTGTCTGCGCTGTAGAGGGGCTCCGTCCTACAGGCGACAGTGTCTGCTACTTTATCTTTGTTATCCTCAGACCAGATCTGGATAAACGTCACACACTCCCGTCTGCACGTGACTCTTGGCAGAGGATGTAAGAATAAGCCTGGCACCGCCCTCCGCTACACACCCATTGAACACATTCTAATATATAAAGGAGGAAGGTTCCACCTCCACCGGCGAAGAGGAAATGACAAGAATAAGTTACAGTTTACTGGCACGATACATGTGGGTCTCGAGTCAGGCGGGCAGCGCTGGGTGATACATGTATGTTGGCGCGTGAGGATGTCAGGTGAGCTCACATCCCACGAGGATTACGCTGGTGCAGCCTTAACCATGACGACTTCACACTGGTTACTATGAACCCAGGGAGCCACACGCCCGGCCACTGACCACGCCCTTCCCATCCCTAGTAGTCCTCGTTGCTCGTAGTATTTCCGTGCAGTTGTGGCATCCTTCCACACAGCTGGACTGTAGGACGTGGGAAGGTCGGTCGTGGATAACAGCAGTGACCTGGTCACACAACTCCTTAGCCATAGTGATACGACACGTAGGTATTATGCCGTGACCTCTGAACTGACCTGGAGGGATTAGGTAGTCAACATCCAAGGATGGTACGGTCGTGTTCAGGGGGTTGAGTATCGGGAAACCAGAACAGGAGTGATTAATGTCACCGTTGTAGTCAGACACGAGATTGATCATAATGTCTATGTGGAAAATAGTTGATAGATCAGTTCCAACCCTTGTGAGAAAAATAATCGGGCATTGTATGAGAGGTTGGAGAGAGTGGAGGAACCTCTCGCGAGACAGATTTAAATTGATATGTGCCAGGATCACCGGCAGAGTTATTGTGCACCCCATGATCGTCTCTTGAGCGGTAGCGCAAAAGGATTATAGGGGTGAGAAAGGGTCTTTGTCCGATCCCAGATATTACGTAAATTGTTCAACATCTCCTCCTTACTTAAGCTTCACCACAGGATGAGCAGAAACCTTTCAGAGACGAGATATAGTGTGGCGAGTCAGGACTTCATTGTTGGCTGTAAGGTAGAACCATATACCGGCGGGTATACTCGGCACGGGTGTAGGTGGTCACAGTTCTCCATTGTGCACCTGGCCAGTCTGCTACACTGCCTTGACGGCTGTGGAAGTGTATGTACACGATCTGGGGTCGGCCTGTTACCTAGGAAATTGGTCCAGAGGCCAAGATAAGGATCTTCAAGCTAGCCCTCAAAACCAGGTTAAATTTACTAATGGTGTGTGTGTGTGTGTGTGTGTGTGTGTGTGTGTGGGCGTACATCATATGGTGCACGTTGAGCCATGAAGCAGAGAAGACTAGCGTGCCAAAGCGTTGGAGGGTAGCCAGGAGCACGTCGTCACACGTGTAACATAACACAATTAGCATTGCATGCGAGAGGGCTGGACGTTGTGCCTCCTCCTTAACCTGAAGGTACTGAAAATCTTGTGTTTGTGGCGCCTACGTCACACTCAGTACCAGGCTCGAGAAAATGACGAAAAAAAGCACAGGTCAGCCTCCTGTCGGGGTTAAGGGTACATGTAACTTGGAGAAAAATTAGATGCGTCACTTGCTAACGCATGTGGACGTGTATATGTTAAAGGTTTAACGTTGATGCCGCTCTGAATATAAGTGGCGAAGATGACAGGTGTGTCGTAATTTGATGAGGTGAGTTGGATGACAGTCCAGGTGGACCATCTGCCCGATGCGCCTCTTAACTCGTACCTGGGCCACTGTGACCAGCCGTCAAGTATCATCAGTAACATGATGTTACCCACAGACCACATCCCACTAACGTAACACACACAGTCCTGCTCCACCAGGCAGTTTGCTTATACTCTTCCACACAGTGAAATGTGGACGACTAGATGGTCCTGGTTATGAATGATTACACGCTTGGCGGGACCATCACCTACCTGACTGGGAAACCCTGGAGTTGGTGGGGAAAGTGTTGGATGTCATAGAAGCTCATGCATTAAAAGTAACACACACACACACACACACACACACACACACACACACACACACACACACGTGTTGGACAGTATCAGTGACGTTAGCGTGTTGGAGGATGGCAGTGACGCACATATTGGATGGTGGCTGTGATAAACATGATGGAGGAGAGCAGGGACACATGTAGGAGGATGTCAGTGACACACATAATGGAGGATGGCAGTGACGCACATGTTTCTGGAGATGGATACTGTCAGCCCGGCCAGCGTGACTCTGCCACTGTTGTACTAATTTTCATATCTACTCGCTTGCCTTTTTGTAGTCTCTAATTCACTACCCAAAAGTCGTCGACCTCTTCATCTTGAGAAAGTTATTCAGGAAATCCTTCATGTGTGAGAGAGAGAGAGAGAGAGAGAGAGAGAGAGAGAGAGAGAGAGAGAGAGAGAGAGAGAGAGAGAGAGTGTAGAATGTGTGCGAGGTGTGTTCAGTAAGCTGCCCGCCTGGGGGAGGGGGGGGGGGGTTGACGTGGCACAGTTCCCTCTAGTAGGGGAGGGAGGGAGGGAGGGAGGGAGCAGTACGTAGCAGCGAGTTTGAGAGCCCCACGCCCCCCGCCAGTCTGGCTACACCCGCCACACCCACCACCACACCTCGCTCCTTGCGCTCTCCAACCATAGTCGTCGTCTTCTCTATAGCCTTTTGACGCGCTCCTTTGTTTTCGGGCAGCCCCTTAGGCCTAGGGCTGCCCCACCATTGAAGAGGGTGATATTGTTCTAGCAGTGTTGCTGGTAAAAAAGCGGCGTCATTTTGTTCCTTCTAGAAGTGCTCTTGGAGACGAGAAGAAAATATAGAACCTGATCATGAAACTTAGTGTGTGTCAGTGGAAGGATTCGTTGTAGTACCGTGGAGACAACAGTAGCTGCGGCTGTGGTGAACTTGCCCGTTGTGGTTTGGTGAATGTGTCAAGCCATTTGTGAGCATCGCCAGGGATAGTGCTGGTAGTGTCGTGTGGCTGTGTCACCAGGTTCCTTCACAGGTAAGTGGAAGCCTGACCTCTCACCTAGTGGCCTTCATAACGTTGCTCACATCCTCTCCTGGAGTATGCTGATAACTCAAGAGTTGTGGCCCAACATCGTGTTGGACTTCGTAACTCATTAGAACGTTTGGTAACGAGTGGTATATTCTGATAACGGCAAACAACAGAACATGAAATTTTCCCAGGATGTAGAAGTAAGAGAAAGGCTAATGTAAGAGTTTTGCTTTCTTATTCCCTCTTAGATTTTTTAGTCTAGTAATGATTCAGTTCTTCATTGGTCATTGTACTTCTGATACGAAGGAGAGTTTATGTTACATTAGGTTCAGCACTGTGTAGTATTGTATGGTGAGGGTTGCGTGGAGGAGGCACCTGAACAGTTCTTGTTGAAACTGTAGCGGGCGTGAGGTGTACTGCTTGAACGTTAGTGATATATTGTGTATGATTGTTCTTCGTGTTATTATTACTGATTGTTACAAGTGTGTCCCATGTTTCTTTACGATATATTAGTGTGTTTAACGTGTTCTTTTTTATACTGGAGGAGCCACGCTGCGCCAGTTCATTGGTGGAAAGATTGTGTTGCGGGCGAGGCCTGTGTCGCCAAAGGGCCGGTCGACCCCACGCCTCGCCTCACTATCAAGACCACACGAATCGGCTGCAGTACATTGATATATTCGACTTGATAAGTGACGTACTAATGTGTTGGATCACACCCGGTTAGTGAATAAAGACAAGAAACATCGAAAACGGGAAAATTACTTAAAAAAAAATGATATACGGAGGGACTTGATTAGATAATACTCGTAAACTTTCCCTGCCAAACGGAGGCTATACGAGTTAATCAAGTATAACAGCCCACTGATCCAGGTTGTAAAAATCAACTTATAAGTTTAGAGGATTCTCACTGCTGTCATTATACTAATTTCTCAGATTTATTCCTTTTATTATTATTCGTGAGGGAGGCGTGCAGGTACTGTGGATAGTGTGGGAGCGGTGGAAGGCTGTAAGGAGCAGCACTCTTGGTAAAGGCGGACTGCTCGATCTGTGCAGCGCTGGTATCTGCCTTCAAGATACGTGACCTGGAGTAATCCCCGCACGTGGTTAACATGGCTACATCACGTATCTTGACCTGTATGCACAAGGTTGGGTGAGGCTGGTGCCGCGCTTCCACTCTCTCACACAATGACATTTTGTTCCCAGTATATCGCAAAGAAGAGCAAAAGTTAGGCACTAGGGAAAATTAGGAGGGAAGAGCAACTGGTGAATACGAGGCTCGTGTTGTGGTGGCGTTGCTTTTCAGTTTGATGTCCCAGTTGTTTCATATCGATGCAGTGATTGATCTGATTTTTACCTCAAGAGCAGCAAACTTGAACCGCACTCCTACCTATCCTGTGGCTGGTGGCGCAAAAGAAGATACAGAGAGCATGATAATTTGAGGACTGCGCTTCCATGATCGAATTACGTTACAGGTTAGTTTGTGTCACCCTGGTGTTGACATGAACAGTAATGATTATGGAAATTGGTAGCGCGGTCTCGTCAATTTCTCACACCAAAGGAGTCTTGTTTCCCTGCCAGTGGAAGAAGTGCAGCTTTGGAGCTGCAGGAGCTCTTAGAAAGAGTTTCTGGGTAACACAGCAGGAGTCTTAGAAATGGGTTCCGAGGTACTAAGGAATAGATAAATAGATAGGAATAGATAAATAGATAAAGGCGCTTAGTGGAATATGATTGTCAGGCGTGTAAAGTTCGTAATATGAAATGTGATTATCAATGTATTGAAGCATTGAGCGCCATCCCTTGGCTTTTCTTTGTTCCCCTTCCTCGTGGTACTGTGGCCACAGATTACAACTTGATACGTTCTTTGACGGATGTCGCGACACCTGGACCAGTATAGAGATCTTGTCCGCTGAGGTTACTGAGAGCTCCAGCTCGGCACCCGCAGTCTGAGTGTCCTGGCTGAGAGGGGCATTGTCAGCCGTCGATATAAGGTGAAATAAAGTTGGTATATAAGGAGAGTAGTAGTGTGGGCAGGCAGGCAGGAGGGAGGAGGAACCAGACGTGCGAGTGATCAGGTTAACATGACCTACCCTTCAGCCAACACAACACGTTACTCTCGTCATCATTAAGTGAAACAATGATTGGCTGAACATTGTGGACATCTGGGACAGGATATGAAAAACTGGTGTTGATAGTGTTCACAGTACTCCTTCCTGTTTACATGAAGATGACAGTGTTCTGACTTCACCCATTTATACTGTTGAAATATGTAAGTGCATTAGGTTGACTAGGAATGGAAGGGGGGGGGGGTGATGTTACCGGACTCCACTTGTTGACATTACACTGCTATCGAAAAGTCCCTTTAACGAGGCTGTATATTCGTCATTTGACGACACGATGTACTACTGTCTGTTACTTTGGAATTATTTTAGTTATTCCTAAGGTTTAAGCCTTAAAAGTACAAGGAATCTTTGTCCGAACATTGCGTTGATAAAGTACACACGGAGATAATGATGTGTTTTAACGTTAGTGTACGGTGTAGGTAGGGAGATCGCGAGAGATGGGTTATTCTTGTGTAGTCGTGCTGCAGCCCCGGCTGACAACCTACATCCGTAGATGAGAATATTAAGTGTAGAAATCGAACATAGAGCTCAGAGGAAGCCTATCACTGAGGACGACACCTGACTGCCCGCTCCCGGGAAAGTTGAGATTAATCTATAGTTTATTTGTTTACGTGAAAAAGAAAAAGAAAACAAAGACTTTTCTTATATAAATCTTGTGAAGACGTTGAGGGCGCAACAGTGGAGACGTTGAGAGCGTAACATTTAGGTAGTGAAAACCTCGTGAAGTGTTCTAGGGTCATAATCCCCACAAACCGGGCTGGAACTAGGCTGTTGGAATGGGTTGTTGCTCTACAAAGCTGTTAAAAGTCGCTGCCCTCAGGCCCACATAGTCCTCACAGCCTGGCTGGACTGGAGCGTTTTGTAGGCGTATTTCAATGCATTCTTGAACTTCAATATCATGCATTCCATCCTGTTTATGATGGTAGATGGCAGCGAAGAGTCTTGTTCTCGCTGTACATATCGCTGTATTGGATTTCAGAAGTTGCGGACCCGTACCGTTTAGGATTGTTCAGGTGTAGATCGTGATATGACACTCCCGTCTGAGCTTCAGGGAGTATAGCTTTATAGGTTTCAGTTTTTCCCAGTAATTTAGGTCCTGTACCAAAATATAATGGGTTGTGAAAGATGTGTCGTCACTTTACAGACGCGCAGCTTTGCCTGTCTCGCAGGGTGATGTTTTCTTGAAAGAATTAGTGCCTTGAATATCATCATCATTGGTATTACTGTCCTTATCATGAAGGTCGGCCAACCTTCCTCATGAGGCAAACGTTATTTCGTTGTGTTTTCTGAAGGTTAAGTCGTTACACATCATGACTCCAAGGTCTTTCATGTTATTCATCTGGTTTATGATAGCATCTGTGCTCGTCTCATGTTCTGTGGGATTTTTTTTTTTTCATTTTCTCCATACTAAAGGTGTTCTCGGTTGCCCAGTTAGACTGTTTATTCCTCCTTGTAGCCTTTCGGCATGTTTTGTTGATGGGATGTTGAAACTTATTCTTGTATCACCTGCAAAGGTTGATATGGATCTGTGTCTCGTGTTTGCGTCAATGTCAGATATAAAAGAATGAGGAACAGGAGGCATGTAAGACCAGTTCCTTGGGGGACTGAGCCTTTACCTGCGGAGGCGCTGGAAGTGGCATGGTTTTATAGCTACGTGTTGTGATTTAGTAGTTAAAAGTTGTAAATTCATCTTTCATGTCATTTTCATCTCTCGAATTTCATGTTCAGACACCATGGTCACATTTGTCAAATGTTTTTGCAAAGACTGTGTTTATCACGTCAGCATTTTCCTTGTTTTCCAGAGCTTCACCAACCCTCTCACAGTGGTCAAGCAATTGAGAGAGGCAAGATCTTTCCTCACCTGTAACCAGGTTGTCCGGGGATGTAGCTTGTTCACTTCCTTGAATTCAGGCAGCTTGCTTCTTATAACTCCTTAGAAGATTTTGATAATGTTTGATATAGTTTTTCGAGTCTGCTTGTTTCCACCTGTGGGCAGTGGGACGATGTGAGTCACAGTCTCGGGAGTGATGCCAGAATTTACTGAAGACGTTTAGGGCGTAACATGTAGCTAGTGAAGACGTTGAGGGTTTAGGGAAGCCTCGGGATGAATGGGTGGCCTAATTTTTCTGTGGTTGTGATGCGTCAGTTCGATGTGGCGGGAGCAGGTAGGTAGTGTGTGTGTGTGATTTGCTCAACACCAGCGTACGCTCCCACGCTCCAGTGTTTATGTCACTCTTTATTAGTCCTTCCGCTCTCTGCTGTCACGCCAGTTGCCAGTGTGGGTCCTACTGTCACCATGTGTCCTTGTATCATACCGGCTGCCACTGTGAGTCCAAGTGTCACTTGTGTTACTTCCACCATACTACATGATATTTAGGTTCTCTAGTTTACAGGCACCAGCAGTTAATAGTTATTCACTTTTAATAAACGCCGTAACTACTGTATGTTTTGTGAAAGCTGTAAAGTACCTCACAGGTTTTTAGAAAGACTTTTTAAGTATGTGTATTTGTTCCTGTTTGTTCATTTGCGCGGGAAGTGTTTGCTGCTGCTGGTTGCCAAAGCTTAATTACTGCCCGTAGTTGCTAGTGTTTACTGATGATTGCATCATAAAATATCGTTTCCTAAGTGGTTGTTGACAGCAACACGTGCAGCGGTATGTTGTCAGCCGGGAGGGAGGCGGTGCACTTTTAACAAACATGTAATTCACAGTTGAGTCCAGTCTCTCTCTCTTCAAAGAAAATGATATTTGTATCACTTGCTGACGATGTTACATTGCTGACAAACAGTACTTCAGGTGGTTTTGAAAGGTCACGTAAGACAAGTAGTTCTTGATAAGTCTTTAACGTTCAGACAAGTGGCTCTGGAAGGTCAGGAGAACAAGTCATTGTCAAAGCGAATGTCATGAGGACAAGTTGTCGTGAAAGTATCACTTGTGTACAGGACGTGGGGTTCAGGAAGGCCTTTTGCGGATGGGTCTTTGGGAAAGCCATAATCCCCAGGACAAGAAATTTGCATCTTACGTGTCTTAAGGGGGGGGGGAGAAGGGACTTTAAAAGCCCTCGGAGTATGTCCAGACCAGGTTGTTGTGAAAAGTTGTTTTCTGTGAAACATGCGGTTTTGAGGGACAACGTTTCCTACGAAGTGGGTATGAAACCGGTTGTCCAACTGCTGGTTTATTAAGGCCGTTGTCGTTAGGACAGGCTGTTGTAAGAGCGACGTCTTTTGACGTCAGGAGCAGGTGGTGGGGAGAGACGACCCATCTTGATAAAAGAAAAAAAAAAAATTGAGAGGTCACTTGAGCTGAGGACAAACTGTTATCATCCTTGCCTTTGGTCTTGAAGCTGCTACGGTCATCGCTGAAATGAAGAATTGAAGAATGGTGAGTGTGGTAGGTCACACGGCAGGTCACACTTGACCTGGTCGAGCCTGACCTCAGACCTGCGGCGAGAGAGGTCCTAGCGATCACTCTGGACTGTGCAGGACGTGACTTAAACGAGGTTTGCGTGTGTGTTACCCTAACCCGTCCCACCATCGGAGAATATAATGTGTCAGGTTAGGGACGTTCACTGGGAGGTGTGCGGCGTGGTTCCATCGATCACATCAGACCTAGTGACGGTGGTCCGCCTCTCGCACCTGAACACCCCGGCCAGGTGAGCTCGGGTTTTGACCTGGTTTGGTCAGGGCATAATGGATGGAGAACTGGAGATAAGGACACTTCCAGCTTCTCATCATTAACAGGACTCGAGCTGCCCCCATCCTCATGTCACTATGTGGTCCATTTGATTTAGTTTACTGATGTCATTTGTACAAGACATCATGTGTTGTCGCTCATCTGCCTCTAGACAGTTTGGAAGATGTTTATGTGCGAAAATGACACAAGGTATGGCAGATGAGATGCGTGAATGATAACGTGTGGGTGATGTACATCTTCAGTAAGGTAGGTGTGTGTGTGTGTGTGTGTGTGTGTGTGTGTGTGTGTGTGTGTGTGTGTGTGTGTTTGCTCCAGCATGTACGTATATTCTTGTGCATGTGTGAATGCCTGGATAAGGAAATCACACCCAGGCATTTTGGGGCGCTGGAGTTCTTGTTAAAGGGATTTTCTCACGTCGGGGTTGACCCTTGCTATGCTGCTGGGGTTGCAGATTACCGGAAGTATATTGCATCCGTGATACTAATGATGTTAAGCTTGGTATGGATGGTGGTGGCAGGAGGGTCACGATTGGTTCCTTGTGACGACACACACCTCCGCTCTTACTTTGACGCTATTGATCCTTAACTCATCCCCCACACATTCTCTCTCTCTCTCTCTCTCTCTCTCTCTCTCTCTCTCTCTCTCTCTCTCTCTATATATATATATATATATATATATATATATATATATATATATATATATATATGTGTGTGTGTGTGTGTGTGGAAAGCGAGAACATTATCTCGGAAAGCAGAAATGGGTATGTTTGAAGGAATAGTGGTTCCAACAATGTTATATGGTTGCGAGGCATGGGCTATAGATAGAGTTGTGCGGAGGAGGGTGGATGTGCTAGAAATGAGATGTTTGAGGACAATATGTGGTGTGAGATGCTTTGATCGAGTAAGTAATGAGAGGGTAACAGAGATGTGTGGTAATAAAAAGAGTGTGGTTGAGAGAGCAGAAGAGGGTGTTTTGAAATGGTTTGGTCACATGGAGAGAATGAGTGAGGAAAGATTGACAAAGAGGATATATGTGTCAGAGGTGGAGGAAACGAGAAGTGGGAGACCAAATTGGAGGTGGAAAGATGGAGTGAAAAAGATTTTGAGTGATTGGGGCTTGAACATGCAGGAGGGTGAAAGGCTTGCAAGGAATAGAGTGAATTGGAACGATGTGGTATACCGGGGTCTACGTGCTGTCAATGGATTGAACCAGGGCATGTGAAGCGTCTGGGGTAAACCATGGAAAGTTGTGTGGGGCGTGGATGTGGAAAGGGAGCTGTGGTTTCGGACATTATTGCATGACAGCTAGAGACTGAGTGTGAACGAATGGGGCCTTTGTTGTCTTTTCCTAGCGCTACCTCGCACACATGAGGGGGGAGGGGGATGGTATTCCATGTGTGGCGAGGTGGCGATGGGAATGAATAAAGGCAGACAGTGTGAATTGTGTGCATGGGTATATATGTATGTGTCTGTGTGTGTATATATATGTGTACATTGAGATGTATAGGTATGTATATTTGCGTGTGTGGACGTGTATGTATATACATGTGTATGGGGGTGGGTTGGGCCATTTCTTTCGTCTGTTTCCTTGCGCTACCTCGCAAACGCGGGAGACAGCGACAAAGCAAAATAAATATGAATAAATAATATATATATATATATATATATATATATATATATATATATATATATATATATATATATATGCTGCCGTTTGAATTCCTTTATATATCCCTTGGTGAAACTGGTTTGTGTCACATGGGTCATTATCGTAGATATTCATATTGCCCAGCGTTAGCATCCACACTCTGTTTACAAGCGACGAACAACAGCGAGTGGGTGTGTACGGCCTCCGACACTGACGTAAAGTCTACCATAGGATATGACTGGCCAAAATGAACCAATTTTCTATTGTTATCAAAATTCCGTACGTATGATGACTCGTATCAGACAGTACAAGTGAACGGTGATGGTTGTAAGGGTCTTTGGTCTTAACCAGTAATGTAGGGTCGTATTATACGTCCGTGTAGCAGGTGGAGCTTGTAGTTCTTATCTAAGTCTGAATCTGTTCTTTGATTTCTTTGTTCTTATTTTTCATTCAAGTCTTCGATTAGAGCCACTGTCCATAACTGGTGCTTCAGTCTTCAAGTATCTGTAGGTCTGTTGTTGTTACCTTTATGTAGTCTTGTCTTCCCCTTCATGTAGACAGTAACGCTGACCAAGTGTTGGAGTGAAATGTGGTGTGATGATAGTAGATGTGTTTACATAACCATAACCCACACGGAGATGCACTGATATATAACTTCCGTCCATAGTTAACGTGATCCTGGATTTGATTGCCCTGTGGTCGCTCCTGATGACGGATCAGTTTGATAACTATGGTTTCATAGATGATTATCTGTAGTTATGGTTAACATATTGTGGTGGAAAGTGCAACTGGTGTTTATGATTTGTTTTCTGGTGTGTGAAGCCAAGTGTTTATCTCTCTCTCTCTCTCTCTCTCTCTCTCTCTCTCTCTCTCTCTCTCTCTCTCTCTCTCTCTCTCTCTCTCTCTCTCACACACACACACACACACACACACACACACAATAATGATAACTGTGTCAGCAGTACAAAGTACACAGTCAGTTGGAGTTGCGTCTTACTGTGGCAGAGAAGTGTGTGGTGGGGAGCAAGGAGCCGCAGCGCCGGACACAGTGAGTCTAGAACAGATTTAAACCGCCACTGGACCACCTCGTGACGTAATGTGGTTCAGTGTAACGCCGCGGACACACAGTCTTTCCTTCTTTTTCTAAACTTCCTCACGATTTCCCCAGTTTCTATAATGCCTCTGTAAATCCAGTGTTCAACTTGGGTAAACATATTTGGTATAACTTGTTCGTTCTTGGAGACCTCACGTGACACAAATGGCGACGTGTGCCACGAGTACTGGGGATCTGGTTCACATGCCGGAGGTTTCTCGCCTCTGACAAGTTGCTACGTTTGTAACGTAAGATTGATTCGTTCTTTTCTAAAGCTGTTCTACCTGTACAGAATGACCGAAGTCTTCTCTGAAGTAGTCTAACTAGTCGACCCCCTTCCCTACGCTGTTCGTTTTTTTTTTTTCTCTCTCTCTCTTTTCTTGAGGTAATATTTAGGTTTCTGCTCCCCAGATGTGGGTGGCTGCATGCCCCGCCGTCAGGCACAGTACGCAGTGCTTCTGCAAGCCTCGTGCGTCGCGTGGAGACCGTGTGCCAGCTCAGGGAGGGAGGGAGGGGTTGATGTGAGGTTTGCTTCTAAGCTGTGGAACTCTTCATCGTCTCCTGTATCTCCTGACAACTACGACATATGTGAATTGTGGTGTTTCACCTCCTCTGAAAGTTATTGTTCTACCACAGTAAGGCGTAGTGTTGGTGGTGAGCGGTACGCGCTGGTGGAGTATTTGCAGTAAGGGACTGTGAACAGTGCATCATTTTTTTGTAAGTAATTTTAGAATTTTTGTACTTATTAGCAGATGGCAGGTGGAGGTTCGTGTTTACTAAGTTAACCTTGTTGGTGCCACGTGGAGCATTGTTGGTGATGGTGCTCACTGTAGGTGTAATTGTTGGTGATGTTGGTGATGGTGCTCACTGTAGGTGTAATTGTTGGTGATGGTAGTGTTGGTGGTGGAGGTAGGGAAGGGGCATGGTGGGATTAGCTTTAGTGACGTTAAGTTAGGAAGTGGGTGCTAGTGGTGATGCTAGTGAAGTGGTGGTATTGGTGTGTATAGTGTTGGTAGTGGTGGGAGTGAAGTGGTGGTATTGGTGTGTATAGTGTTGGTAGTGGTGGGAGTGAAGTGGTGGTATTGGTGTGTATAGTGTTGGTAGTGGTGGGAGTGAAGTGGTGGTATTGGTGTGTATAGTGTTGGTAGTGGTGGGAGTGAAGTGGTGGTATTGGTGTGTATAGTGTTGGTAGTGGTGGGAGTGAAGTGGTGGTATTGGTGTGGATAGTGTTGGTAGTGGTGGGAGTGAAGTGGTGGTATTGGTGTGTATAGTGTTGGTAGTGGTGGGAGTGAAGTGGTGGTATTGGTGTGTATAGTGTTGGTAGTGGTGGGAGTGAAGTGGTGGTATTGGTGTGTATAGTGTTGGTAGTGGTGGGAGTGAAGTGGTGGTATTGGTGTGTATAGTGTTGGTAGTGGTGGGAGTGAAGTGGTGGTATTGGTGTGTATAGTGTTGGTAGTGGTGGGAGTGAAGTGGTGGTATTGGTGTGTATAGTGTTGGTAGTGGTGGGAGTGAAGTGGTGGTATTGGTGTGTATAGTGTTGGTAGTGGTGGGAGTGAAGTGGTGGTATTGGTGTGTATAGTGTTGGTAGTGGTGGGAGTGAAGTGGTGGTATTGGTGTGTATAGTGTTGGTAGTGGTGGGAGTGAAGTGGTGGTATTGGTGTGTATAGTGTTGGTAGTGGTGGGAGTGAAGTGGTGGTATTGGTGTGTATAGTGTTGGTAGTGGTGGGAGTGAAGTGGTGGTATTGGTGTTGGTAGTGGTGGGAGTGAAGTGGTGGTATTGGTGTGTATAGTGTTGGTAGTGGTGGGAGTGAAGTGGTGGTATTGGTGTGTATAGTGTTGGTAGTGGTGGGAGTGAAGTGGTGGTATTGGTGTGTATAGTGTTGGTAGTGGTGGGAGTGAAGTGGTGGTATTGGTGTGTATAGTGTTGGTAGTGGTGGGAGTGAAGTGGTGGTATTGGTGTGGATAGTGTTGGTAGTGGTGGGAGTGAAGTGGTGGTATTGGTGTGTATAGTGTTGGTAGTGGTGGGAGTGAAGTGGTGGTATTGGTGTGTATAGTGTTGGTAGTGGTGGGAGTGAAGTGGTGGTATTGGTGTGTATAGTGTTGGTAGTGGTGGGAGTTTGGATAATGACGTTGAGGGTGGTGGTGTTGGCACTGATGTTGTCAGTAGTGTTGGGGGTAATCGTAATGGTTGTGTTGGTAAAAGTAGGTTTGTTAATGTAAAAGTATGGGAGGTGATGGTGGTGGTGATTGTGTTAGGGCAGTGACGAATATTGTACTGGTGACACTTACTGTGTATATACTCGACCGCGGTATACTGCACACGCTTCCTCTGTACTTGTCCTCCATGAAACATGCTCTCTCTCTCTCTCTCTCTCTCTCTCTCTCTCTCTCTCTCTCTCTCTCTCTCTCTCTCTCTCTCTCTCTCTCTCTCTCTCTCTCTCGTAAATCCTAATGTTAAGTTTGCTTTGCAGTGAATGTGTCAAGAAAACTTGTTGGATTTTAAGATTTATTAACAGAAAATGTTCGTACAAAAGCAATAATGTAATGTTGCGTCTATACGTAAGCCTGGTGAGATCCTACCTCGAATATGCAGTGCTGTTTTGGGTCCCCCACTTAAGCCAGGATATTCTTAAATTGGAAGCAGTGCAGCAAAGAGCCACTAAATTGATTCCTTCCCTGCGTAACAAACCATATGAGGACTGATGGCGAGAATTGAACTTGTTTTTCCTAAGCACGAGGCGTCTCCGAGGCAAATGGATAGTTTTGAAATGCGTAAAGAATTCAATAATCTCGATATTGAAAATTTGTTTACAGTAGTGCCAGCAATATAAGCGACTGGAAATGGACGAACACTTAAAAAGAGGTCAGAATGTTAATGTGGAAATTGTATGAAACATTTTTTTACCAACGACATCATGGCTGCGTGGGACAAGTTCCCTGAACAGTTATGTTCAACAGTTTCCGTAATGTCTTCAAAATTGGCTTGATCATCACACGTCACTCTTCGGTGTTGAGTAATTCATTTAATCGGTCGTCATGACGCTGTGTTATATTACGCTACCTTCTTAACCGGCTGTCATGTTGAGGTGACATAACACCACTGATGTACCTGTGTCACCTGCTGTAAGGGAGTAAGTAAGAATGATTGTATCACACTTCACCATCACGAATCATAGTCATGGTAAGTCGAGAGGCTGGAGCTCAAGGTTATCTTTATAGTAAAAAGTGAAGGGATACATGTCGTTGGTGATGGGATACATGTCGTTGGTGATGGGATGCATGTCGTTGGTGATGGGATACATGTCGTTGGTGATGGGATACATGTCGTTGGTGATGGGATGCATGTCGTTGGTGATGGGATACATGTCGTTGGTGATGGGATGCATGTCGTTGGTGATGGATACATGTCGTTGGTGATGGGATACATGTCGTTGGTGATGGGATACATGTCGTTGGTGATGGATGCATGTCGTTGGTGATGGGATACATGTCGTTGGTGATGGGATGCATGTCGTTGGTGATGGGATGCATGTCGTTGGTGATGGGATGTATGTCGTTGGTGATGGATACATGTCGTTGGTGATGGGATGCATGTCGTTGTGATGGGATGCATGTCGTTGTGATGGGATGCATGTCGTTGTGATGGGATGCATGTCGTTGTGATGGGATGCATGTCGTTGTGATGGGATGCATGTCGTTGTGATGGGATGCATGTCGTTGTGATGGGATGCATGTCGTTGGTGATGGGATACATGTCGTTGGTGATGGGATACATGTCGTTGGTGATGGGATGCATGTCGTTGGTGATGGGATACATGTCGTTGGTGATGGGATGCATGTCGTTGGTGATGGATACATGTCGTTGGTGATGGGATACATGTCGTTGGTGATGGGATACATGTCGTTGGTGATGGATGCATGTCGTTGGTGATGGGATACATGTCGTTGGTGATGGGATGCATGTCGTTGGTGATGGGATGCATGTCGTTGGTGATGGGATGTATGTCGTTGGTGATGGATACATGTCGTTGGTGATGGGATGCATGTCGTTGGTGATGGGATACATGTCGTTGGTGATGGGATGCATGTCGTTGGTGATGGGATGCATGTCGTTGGTGATGGGATGCATGTCGTTGGTGATGGGATGCATGTCGTTGGTGATGGGATGCATGTCGTTGGTGATGGATGCATGTCGTTGGTGATGGGATGCATGTCGTTGGTGATGGGATGCATGTCGTTGGTGATGGGATGCATGTCGTTGGTGATGGGATGCATGTCGTTGGTGATGGGATGCATGTCGTTGGTGATGGGATGCATGTCGTTGGTGATGGGATGCATGTCGTTGGTGATGGGATGCATGTCGTTGGTGATGGGATGCATGTCGTTGGTGATGGGATGCATGTCGTTGGTGATGGGATGCATGTCGTTGGTGATGGGATGCATGTCGTTGGTGATGGATGCATGTCGTTGGTGATGGGATACATGTCGTTGGTGATGGGATGCATGTCGTTGGTGATGGGATACATGTCGTTGGTGATGGGATGCATGTCGTTGGTGATGGATGCATGTCGTTGGTGATGGGATGCATGTCGTTGTGATGGGATGCATGTCGTTGGTGATGGGATGCATGTCGTTGGTGATGGGATACATGTCGTTGGTGATGGGATACATGTCGTTGGTGATGGGATACATGTCGTTGGTGATTGATGCATGTCGTTGGTGATGGGATACATGTCGTTTGTGATGGGATGCATGTCGTTGGTGATGGGATGCATGTCGTTGGTGATGGGATACATGTCGTTTGTGATGGGATACATGTCGTTGGTGATGGGATACATGTCGTTGGTGATGGGATACATGTCGTTGGTGATGGATGCATGTCGTTGGTGATGGGATACATGTCGTTGGTGATGGGATGCATGTCGTTGGTGATGTGATGCATGTCGTTGGTGATGGGATGTATGTCGTTGGTGATGGGATGCATGTCGTTGGTGATGGGATACATGCCGTTGGTGATGGATGCATGTCGTTGGTGATGGGATACATGTCGTTGGTGATGAGATGCATGTCGTTGGTTATGGATGCGTGTCGTTGGTGATGGGATACATGTCGTTGGTGATTGGATGCTTGTCGTTGGATGGGATTCATGTCGTTGGTGATGGTATACATGGTCGTTGGTGATGGATACATGTCGTTGGTGATGGATGGCATGTCGTTGGTGGATGGATACATGGCGGTGAAGGGATGCATGTCGTTGGTGATGGGATGCATGTCGTTGGTGATGGGATACATGTCGGTGATGGGGTGCATGTCATTGGTGATGCTATACATGTCGTTGGTGATGGGATGCAGTCGTTGGGTATTGCTTTACATGTTCGTTGGTGATGGGATGCATGTCGCTGGTGATGGTATACATGTCGTTGGTGATGCTATACATGTCGTTGTTGATGGGATACATGTCGTTGGTAATGCTATACATGTCGTTGGTGATGGGATGCATGTCGTTGGTGATGCTATACATGTCGTTGGTGATGGGATGCATGTCGTTGGTGATGGATGCATGTCGGTTGGTGATGGTATACTTGTCGTTGGGTGATTGGGATACATGTCGTTGGTGATGGGATGCATGTCGTTGGTGATCTATACATGCGTTGGTGATGGGATGCATGTCGCTGGTGATGGGATACATGTCGTTGGTAATGCTATACATGTCGTTGGTGATGGGATACATGTCGTTGGTAATGCTATACATGTCGTTGGTGATGGGATGCATGTCGTTGGTGATGCTATACATGTCGTTGGTGATGGGATGCATGTCGTTGGTGATGGGATGCATGATATGTTCATTCAACCTTATCACATTCCTGACACCTATAGATGGGCATAAGTGACACAGCTGACATCCATATTGGGGCACCATTAACACAGCTGACACCCATAATGGGGCAGAAGTGACGCAGCTGACATCTATATTGTCACAGCTGACACCATAAGTAGGGGACCAGTGACACAGCTGACACCCAGTCATGCTCAGTACAGGTAAATGTACAAGTTGACGATGTAGACAACAAGTCGATGACTGTACAGGAACATTACAATATGTGTCAATACAGACAGAATGATAACTTATTGTAACAACACAGGATGGCAGTGTAGACAGAAAGGTAACTATTACGGAAGGACACATGAACAGTGGGAGGTAGTGAGGGAGTGCAGTGATGCAGTGAGGTAGAGTGTAGTAAAGGATCAGTAAGAGAAGCAGAGGAGAGAGAGAGAGAGAGAGAGAGAGAGAGAGAGAGAGAGAGAGAGAGAGAGAGAGAGAGAGAGAGAGAGAGATGTGCGCTAAGTAAGACCTGCCTCTGTGAAAATGAATAAATGTCAAGTGTGAGAGTCATTAGAAGAGTGACTAAAGGGGAGCTGTTGTATGTGGCTCGCGGGGCGTGGCCAGGACACCACCCTCACACCCTGCCAGGTGAGGAGGGTGGAGTATCGTGTTGGTAGGAGGGACGCCCCTGCCAGGTGAGGAGGGTGGAGTGTCGTGTTGGTGGGAGGGACGCCTCTGCCAGGTGAGGAGGGTTGAGTGTCGTGTTGGTGGGAGGGACGCCCCTGCCAGGTGAGGAGGGTGGCGTGTCGTGTTGGTGGGAGGGACGCCTCTGCCAGGTGAGGAGGGTGGCGTGTCGTGTTGGTGGGAGGGACGCCCATGCCATGGGAGGAGGGTGGCATGTCGTGTTGGTGGGAGGGACGCCTCTGCCAGGTGAGGAGGGTGGCGTGTCGTGTTGGTGGGAGGGACGCCCATGCCAGGTGAGGAGGGTGGCGTGTCGTGTTGGTGGGAGGGACGCCTCTGCCAGGTGAGGAGGGTGGCGTGTCGTGTTGGTGGGAGGGACGCCTCTGCCAGGTGAGGAGGATGGCGTGTCGTGTTGGTGGGAGGGACGCCTCTGCCAGGTGAGGAGGGTGGCGTGTCGTGTTGGTGGGAGGGACGCCCCTGCCAGGTGAGGAGGATGGCGTGTCGTGTTGGTGGGAGGGACGCCCATGCCAGGGGAGGAGGGTGGCGTTTCGTGTTGGTGGGAGGGACGCCCATGCCAGGTGAGGAGGGTGGCGTGTCGTGTTGGTGGGACGCCCATGCCATGGGAGGAGGGTGGCATGTCGTGTTGGTGGGAGGGACGCCTCTGCCAGGTGAGGAGGGTGGCGTGTCGTGTTGGTGGGAGGGACGCCCATGCCAGGTGAGGAGGGTGGCGTGTCGTGTTGGTGGGAGGGACGCCCATGCCAGGTGAGGAGGGTGGCGTGTCGTGTTGGTGGGAGGGACGCCCATGCCAGGTGAGGAGGGTGGCGTGTCGTGTTGGTGGGAGGGACGCCTCTGCCAGGTGAGGAAGGTGGCGTGTCGTGTTGATGGGAGGGACGCCTCTGCCAGGTGAGGAGGGTAGTCAGGATGCTAACTAATTATGAGTCGTATAAGGGCAGTGGGAATCTGTTATCTGGACTCAGTTTACAAGTTTATCATATGTGGCGTGTGTGTCCAGAGCACCACGAGGATGGGCTACCGTCACAGCGGCTGTCATTGTGGTGCAGATAACAACACTGATGAACAGGGTCTACTACTGTGGCACAGGGGCTGTCATTGAAGGAAAGGGGCTGACATTGCTTAGCGTTTTCAACCCCTATAGTTCCAGCTAAGTGCAAACTGCTGATTTGGGTCGTTGGCCGATCGTGCTTGTTGAATGCTGCGGCCCGGAGGCCCACATAGAATGGTCCCGGATGTGCAAGGCCTTCTTTCTTTTCCTTCCAATCACAACTTTCGATGTTAGGGATAATACTCTGCAGATTCTTCCCTGCGCGTCCTGCCACTGTGGAATTTTATTTTCATTTATTCCTTCTAGGATTTCCCGTCTGTGCTGCAGAGAGCACCGTCTCTGTGCTTCCAGTCGTTTCCTTTAGTTACGGTCCTTTTATACGTCAGGTGGGGATCTGACAGCGTCAGGTGGGGATCTGACAGCGTCAGGTGGGGATCTGAAAGATCTTTGAATACTTTCTGGCTCAGGAGCTTACCCAGATTGTACGTTGATGTCAGTACACAGATGTATTGTCTTTGTGAGAGTATTAGCGCCTTGATGTCAGTACACAGATGTATTGTGTTCGTTAAGGTATTAGCGCCTTGATGTTAGTACACAGATGCATTGTGTTCGTTAAAGTATTAGCACCTTGATGTCAGTACACAGATGTATTGTGTTCGTGAGAGTATTAGCGCCTTGATGTCAGTACACAGATGTATTGTGTTCGTGAGAGTATTAGCACCTTGATGTCAGTACACAGATGTATTGTGTTCGTTAAGGTATTAGCGCCTTGATGTTAGTACACAGATGTATTGTGTTCGTGAGAGTATTAGCGCCTTGATGTCAGTACACAGATGTATTGTGTTCGTGAGAGTATTAGCGCCTTGAAGAGATTTATCGTTAAAGTTTTCGTCTTGTCATGAGAGACCGCAAGATTCATCCTTCCATCTTCTGGAAGAAGCAACTGTTGCCTCGCATTGTTCGCTGAAGGTTAGGTATCAGACGTTATAACTCGAAGACATACCACGTTGTTCACTGGTGATATTACGATGTGTATTCTGTGTATTGTGTACTGGTCTTAATTTCTTGATTTGCTTCATTCCCGCCCATACCTCACAAGTTGAAACTTGCCACCATTGAAGAACATGTTATTGTTGGTGGCACTGTGGAAGACCTTCTGTTGACGAAATTTTCGTATGTATTTTATATTCGTTTGCAAAGGATATGAAACTGTGACACTTGTGTGTGTCTGTGTCACATTAATTGTGAGGAACAGAAATTGTTACATATCCTTGGGGAGTGAACTTTTTGCCATGGAGGCACTGAGAAATAGTCTATTTACGGCAGCGTGTGGGGATGAATTTGCATTATCCAGTTTTACCGGTTATTCTCATTTGATGCCTTTTATGTGCTATGACTCTATGGGTCACATTCGTTATATGCTTTGACGAAGTCTGCTTACATTACGTCGGCATTTGTTTCTTCTTCTCCAGTGCCTCTACAATCCTAGGATAGTGGTCATGCAGCTCAAGATCTTCCTGCCCTGAACCTTGTTGTATGGATTATAAAGAGTATTAGATTCTCTAAAGTCAGTCTGATCACGTTTTAGGACGTTATCAAACTCTGAATAGTTGTGATGTTTGTACTACTGGATGGTAGCTTTATTTGGGGGACGGTTATGCTTCATGGTGCAGTCGGGCGAGGTGACCCGGTTTTAAGCTTCGGAGGTTGATACCAAAATCCAGACATTTTGTTCAGAGGATGTATCATGCTTGTTTAAGAATTGTGTTTTTTTTTTTTTTGTTTCTTTTTAGACGGAGTTCCAGGTGTCTGGTGCTGAGCCAGAGTGGATGGGGATGCTGGTAATGGCCCTCTCAAAATCCATTGGCAGGGGTGTTGAGATCTGCTGTGTAACGTAGGGGTATAATTGATTAGGAAAAAGTCGCTTGGGGGGTTTATTTTTGATTGCTTTACCGCACTGAACACCGATCCATTTTTTTTTTCTTTGTATCTCGCTCATCTGTGGTCAGTCATCCGGGTATGTGACCTCATTTGTGCTTTGAGGTTAACATTTAAGCCAAGGGGTTGGCATGAAGGCTCAGGGGTTTACACCAAGGCACTGGAGCTGTTCTTGATACACGGGATGACATACAGACACGAGGGCTGGTAATGAGATATAGTGGTTGACGCTCAGACACGCAAGGCTGACATTCAGCCACAGGGGCTGACACTGAGACATGGGCTGACATTGGGGCAGAGGGGCTAAGATTGAGGCACTGAGGCTGACCATTGGGGCACTGGAGCTGAGATTGAGGCACTGATGCTGACATTAGGGCAGAGGGGCTAAGATTAAGGCACTGGGGCTGAGATTGAGGCACTGATGCTGACATTAGGGCAGAGGGGCTGAGATTGAGGCACTGGGGCTGACAGGCACAGGTGCTGGCAGTAAGGCACAGGGACTGACACTGAAGCACAAGGACTGACATTGAAAAAGAAAAGATGCTTGGCAGAATGCCAGCGAGTGATGAAGGAGGGAGGCATTGATTCCAGGAGAGTGGTGGGAGGCGAGGGGCCAGGTAGGCAGGCAGCGTGTCATGAGGCGTAAAGCTCGGTGGCTGCTGGTGATGGTTGGCACAGAGGAACACACACTAACAAGCACAGCCACGTGTCCAGGTAGAGAGAGGCAGGTAGGTCGTACAGGCGGGCACTGGGAGGGGGAGCCAGACAGGGAGGTAGCGAGTGTGGTAGACGGGCAAGCAACTACACAGGTGAGGTACTCCGTCTCGTAGACCGTCATTGAAAGCAGGTAGAGGGAGTCAGGCAGGCGTTGCATGAGGCAGAGTTAGGCAGGCAGGCAGAGGGGAGGGCGGGGGGAGGTAGTGTGAGAGGAACACGTCTGGTGGCTGTATTGATCCGGTGAGTGAGAGTGAGATGCTGGCCGGGTCGCTCTCACTGGCTCTGGCCACAGCTGCTTCTTGAGCTCTCACTCTTCTCTACCCTCTCCTTCTGGCCGCTTCCTGCACCCACCACTCACAACCATCCTCTACCACACTCACAACCATCCTCTACCACACTCACAACCAACCTGTACTACACTCACAACCATCCTCTACCACACTCACAACCATCCTCTACCACACTCACAACCATCCTCTACCACACTCACAACCAACCTGTACTACACTCACAACCATCATCTACCACACTCACAACCATCCTCTACCACACTCACAACCATCCTCTACCACACTCACAACCATCCTCTACCACACTCACAACCAACCTGTACCACACTCAACCATCCTCTACCACACTCACAGCCATCCTCTACCACACTCAGAACCATCCTCTACCACACTTACAACCATCCTCTACCACACTCACAACCATCCTCTACCACACTTACAACCATCCTCTACCACACTTACAACCATCATCTACCCCACTCACAACCAACCTGTACCACACTCACAACCATCCTCTACCACACTCACAACCATCCTCTACCACACTCAGAACCATCCTCTACCACACTTACAACCATCCTGTACTACACTCACCACACACTACCAACCTGTACCACACTGACAACCAGCCTTTACCATACTCACCACACACTACCATCTTGTACCACACTCACAACGCACAACCAACCTGTACCACACTCACAACGCACAACCAACCTGTACCACACTCACAACGCACAACCAACCTGTACCACACTCACAACGCACAACCATCCTGTACCACACTCACAACGCACAACCAACCTGTACCACACTCACAACGCACAACCAACCTGTACCACACTCACAACGCACAACCATCCTGTACCACACTCACAACGCACAACCATCCTGTACCACACTCACAACGCACAACCATCCTGTACCACACTCACAACGCACAACCATCCTGTACCACACTCAACGCACAACCATCCTGTACCACACTCACAACGCACAACCATCCTGTACCACACTCACAACGCACAACCAACCTGTACCATACTCACAACGCACAACCATCCTGTACCACACTCACAACGCACAACCAACCTGTACCACACTCACAACCATCCTGTACCACACTCACAACGCACAACCATCCTGTACCACACTCACAACGCACAACCATCCTGTACCACACTCACAACGCACAACCAACCTGTACCACACTCACAACGCACAACCATCCTGTACCACACTCACAACGCACAACCATCCTGTACCACACTCACAACGCACAACCATCCTGTACCACACTCACAACGCACAACCATCCTGTACCACACTCACAACGCACAACCAACCTGTACCACACTCACAACGCACAACCATCCTGTACCACACTCACAACGCACAACCATCCTGTACCACACTCACAACGCACAACCATCCTGTACCACACTCACAACGCACAACCATCCTGTACCACACTCACAACGCACAACCAGCCTGTACCACACTCACAACGCACAACCAACCTGTACCACACTCACAACGCACAACCATCCTGTACCACACTCACAACGCACAACCATCCTGTACCACACTCACAACGCACAACCATCCTGTACCACACTCACAACGCACAACCAACCTGTACCACACTCACAACGCACAACCAACCTGTACCACACTCACAACGCACAACCAACCTGTACCACACTCACAATGCACTGCCAACTTGCACCGACCTGAAACGCACTCACCACACACTACCAACCTGAACCACAATCTCTACCACACTCAACGCACAACCAACCAGTATCACACTGAACCACGCTCACCACTCACTACTAACCAGTACCACACTGAATCACACTCTACCACACACTACTATCCAATACCACACTCACCACACACACACGCTACCAACCTATACCACACAATCACATTCTCTGTCACACTCATCAAACACCACCAACCTGAACTACACTTATCAAACTGTACCACACTCGTCTCACACGGCCATCCTGTACCACAGTGAACCGGTTTCTGTATCTATTCACCTCACGCTATCAATCTATATCACACTGAAGCATACTGTGCAATACTAAACCACGTTTTCTACCACAGTGAAGCACACACTGTACCACTTGTCATACATGAAATGAAACTTTTTTGCCCACACTGCACCACACAGTTGTCATTTTACAACTCGCACCTGAACACACAGTACCTTGCGTTACATTATACCTTACGTTACATATTGCATCTTTAATACACCTTACGTTACACACTACACCGTATGTTACACACTACACCTTACGTTACACATTGCACCGTATGGACACACTACAACTTCCGTTACACACTACACCGTATGTTACATACTACACTTTACGTTACATACTACACCTTACGTTACACACTACACCTTATGTTACACACTACACCTTGTGTTACACACTACTTCTTATGTTATACACTGCTCCTTCAGCGAACAAAATAAGGCAGAAGTTGCCTCTTACTAAAAGATGGATGGAAGGCTCGTGCCAACTGGAAGACAAGGAGAGGCAGCCGTGGATGACGGTGTGCAGGGCAGTAATATTCTCACGAACGGAATCCTGGTGAGTGTTGACATCACCCTCCAAGGTCGACGAAATTACGGAATTTGAAGTTCAGAGATCTTTCACGGCTCCTGTTGACGAGGTAAAGGATATAAACTGCTGGAAACTACTGAAATCATTGAGTCTGTGCTCTCTTGAGCGCACACGCAAGAGGTATATCTTCATTTACACTCTGATGATCCCAGAAGGCATGACTGGCACGGAAGAAACTGTAAAATATTACTATTAGAATCAGTAGTAGGCGCCGAAACACACGACAACCCTCCGGGACCGCAAATTATTGAGCGCCGTACCTGCAGTCATGAGAAACATTACGGGATACATTGTGCGGGAAATTTGAAAAGTCCCACAAGAACAGTTGACCAAGTGTAGCACACCAACCAGGATGCACTGGTTACGTGCGCCCCTGAGCTGCGCTTTTTAACACCGTGTCGACCAACGATCAAACACAGCGGCTTAGGCCCGGCCTGATCTGTGAGGATAGTGACCTCTCGTGCGGGCTGCGGCTTTCAACAGCTCGGTCGACCAGCGACCCAGTCCAAGAGCCTGGGCCCAGACCCAGGCCCCCAAGGTGGATGGGCGATGAAGGCTCCCAAGACTTCACCAGGTGGACCGGTTAACGTTACTGACCATGATGCGTGCATGGGCCGCTCGGGGTCAACGAACCCTCGTTCCGGCAGTCGGTCCACAGTATATATATATATATATATATATATATATATATATATATATATATATATATATATAAAATATACCTTGCATGTTGCATGATTTGGCCTACTATTTATTAAGCTTTTTTTGATGATGTTATTGTACTGGAAAACAACATTGCAAGCATTGCTTATTAGAACATGTCTTAGATTAGCTAAGTTGGGAGAATAGGGCAACACTGAACATTTAGACATCGTATTTTGTCACATTTTTGTCACAAGAAGCATAAAATGTCTTCCTAGCTTTCCAGTAAGCTTTGTTCTCAAACCAATTGGGATAATATAACTGCCTAAAGGTACGTCTTATATGACTACATTTATCTACCAGGCCAAGGGGATCACATATCCGTAGTGCTCTTAAAACCATGTACATAACTACAGACATTTTTATAGAAGAATCGTGTACTGAGAAATAATGAATGTAACTCTCAGATATGGTAAGGCTTCCTGTAGATTTTAAAGGACAAATGATCAGTTTCTCTTATTATCAACACATCCAGAAAGGAATGGAAATATTAGGCCAAATCATGCAACAGTTGGAAGTGTTTACCCCGTCAAATGCAAGGCATGTGAATATATTCATGTAGGCCAGGCAGGTACAACTGTAACGGAGAGGTGTTATTGGCACCGTCATTCAGTACGCAGTGATGACCACAAAAATGCGATCACTAAACATTTTAATGAAAATAATCGCCCCATAGATCTTGAAAATCCAGTCATTTTATACCTCTCTGCTGGCTGTGCCACAAGCAACGTCATTAAATCTGTCTTAATTGCCAATACTAAGAACTTTATTTTGTCCCTAGGCGATTTTAAAGCCCATCCTAGCATTAATCAAATGGTTATGAGAGAATTGACAAAACAACGAAAACAGAAAAAGCTGTTCAGGACACACACCCAGCTAGCTACCCAGGTCGATCCCCGCCACGTGACCCCCACGTAATCACTCTCCCTTACAACGGTTATGGCCGGACAAAGCAGACATATATACTTCATCGCCGTTTCCCTTGTTAGCTCCAGGAACAGACGAAGGAAGGCCACATTCGCTTACGCCCATACTTTATCCGTCATGTGTAATGCACCGAAACCACAGCTCCCTACCCACAACCAGACCCCACAGACCTTTCCATGGTTTACCCCGGCGGCTTCACATGCCTTGGTTCAGTCCAATGGCAGCGCGTCGACCCCAGTATACCAATCACTTCGTTCCAGTTCACTCAGTCCCATGCAACTCTTTTGACGCTCCTGCATTTTCAGGCTGCGATCGCTCGAAATCATTTTTGCTTCAGACCTCCATGTCTAGTTTGGTCTAACCCTTTTTTCTTTTCTCTTGATTGAATTGTTCCACTTCTGACATGTTTACTCTCTTTGTTGACATCTCCTCACTCAATCTCTTTATATATTTAAATCATTTCAGCACACCTTCTAGGATCTGCTCTCTCAACCACACTTATTATTACTGAACATCTCAGTCTTTTATTGCTTAATCAAACCACCTCATACTACATATTGCCCTCAAACATTTCATTCCCAACACATCCACATTGATTGCCCATACCCCGCATATATGTGACCTTGTTAACAATACTATACTTTCAAACATACCCATTTTTGCCCTCCCAGACAGCGACGTTTCTTTCTACACATTCTTCAGTGCCTCCATAACCTTCACCCCTCGCCCACTCTATGACTCACGTCCGCTTCCCTGGTTCCATTTGCCGTCATGTCCACTCCCGGGTGTGTAAATTCACTCCCTCCAGTTCTTCATTTAAACTCACCCCAGCTAACTATTCCCTCAACCTTGCTAAACCTAATAACCTTGCTTTTATTCACAATCACTCTCAAGTTCCTCCTTTCACTCGCTCTTCCAAACTCAGTCACCAGTTTTGCAGTTTCTTACTGGAATCTGCCACCAGCGCTGTATCATCAGGAAACAACAGCTGACTGACTCGCATCTCAAGCACCCTCATCCTCAACAGACTGCATACTCGCCCTTCTCTCCAAAGATCCGCATATACCTCCGTTGCCACCCAATCCCTAAACAGATTGAACAGCCATGCTTTAAAGATGTACTTACGTTCGATTTGGACCGTTTTCTTAAGGAAGGTTTGGACAGTTTACCTGGATAAGGTCTGAACTTTCTTCTTCAGTAAGGTTTGGACAGTTTACTGACGTGGTTAGGTTTAGACAGTCTTTGCCGCAAGAGTGGCAAATTTATTGTGCACTCCTACCCGTCCTGTAGGGGGTAGCGCAAAAGAGGGCGCGGAGTGCGCAGAAGGTCTTGGGACGAGACCTCAGTGATCACAGTACATAATGGGTTACGATCTGAGAAAATTTAACACTTGAAATGTTTACTATAAGCAAAATTTGACACTTTTCCAGTATCTGAGGAAGAACATTGTTGTGGATGAAATGTTGACACACATCTTTGTAATGTTTCGTAAGAATCATCGCTGAATTAATTGATATTAAAACAGGCAAATATATAATGTTCCTGGATGTAGGAGCAGCTTTGTTGGCAGTTGACATTTGGTGTGTTCGTTCATTAGCAACAGGAGAGGCAGAGCCTGAATATGTATGTCCCAGCCTGAGTAGGGCGACAACAACCTCGTGTCTACTGATACTATTAGTGGAGCCATAATTATACGGGTCTTCATGTATGTTATTATGATGTTAGGTGGATCTGCTCGTGTTGTTATCACTTTGCCGGTAGTCGAGAAGATTTTGTTCATGTTCATTCTGAATGTTTTAAGGCTACTCGTCGTCGTAAGACCCAGAGGGGGACAGCGTTAGGTTAGATGTGGACAGTTTGTTTGTGTCAACTTTAGCGTGTAGGTCTTCATAAGTGTCTGGGAAATAAGCGAACATTTCAAAAAAGTGGTGAAGCATTTTCCCCCAATGCCACTGTCATTAACGAATGAAACATTAACTGTACCTTCTCTTTGCTTAGCTTAGATTTTATGTATTTTGGATTTGTTAGAATGTCTGTTACAGGAACAAGAGACCCAGAACCTTGTACGAAAAAAAAAGAAAAATATCTTAATCCTGAGAAATAAACCTTCCCTAAATAGATGTAGCTTAGATTGTTGCCTTAAGAGCAACACTTCATGATTAGGGAAACCTAAAACTCCCTTAGAAAAAGAAAACGATGAGTGAGGAAACCTCGGAGAACAGGATCCTTGATAATTATATTTATCTTTCTTCTGGGGTGGCGATTTTGGCGCGTTAACCGAGCTTGGCGGCCTTCAGCACATATAACACTGCTCCCAGGGTCGCACAGCTGAAACTCAAAATTGTGAACAAAATTTGGCACATGACCAGGATGTGTGACGTAAGAGCCGTTGTGTTCAGTGCGCCTCTGCCTCCATGGCATCGGGTCCTTCCTCAGAATTAGGTATGTAACGGAACTTGATAGTGTTTAGTGTGGTAACAGTGCCCGAACGGTCGAAAAGTCAACCACATACAAGTGGCAGCTGATGTTTCATCAGTTTTTATGAAGTCGAGGCACGACGGAGCTACCAGTACCTCGACCTGATGATGTACTCCCAGTCAGGTCAGTAGTGGCCACGTGAGGCGCTGGCTGGCTAGGCTCGTACGCTTCAGTATTATCACAATCTCCACAAGGAGTGACGGTAGCGGCTTACTACTGCAGAAGTCATCGTCGGAAAATATGCGAGGCAGGTGCTGGAGGGAGAGCACCAGTCATGTGTACAACGTCCGCGCTGACCCGCTCGTCGTCACCAGCGTCACTGCGTCAGTTACCAGGTCGCGCGAAGGAGCAGCGTTGAGCCTTGCACGGCCGCCACCTGCAAGTGCACGGCGACGATCTTCTTGCCAGTGTACAAGCAGGCATACGTATCTTGAGCTCGTACTGATGAAGGGAGGAAACACGAATTTATAATCCATGATGATGCAAAGGTTCATGTGAGAAGCATGTTGGGTTTTGATTGTGTGAAGCGGCTCACATGTTGAGTTCATCCTCACATGTGGGAAAGACACCGTAGATATACAAGTGCTAAATCTCCCTCCTGGACAGTAGTGTGTTCTTGGCTGCTTCATACTGTTGCAGAAATAGTCATACTTAACCAGTTTTCTGTATAGATAGCCATACGTAACTCGTTTTCTGTACATGTAGTCATACTACCTCGTTTTCTTTATGTTTATCGGTCTTGTCGTTTCAAGACTGAAGTAAAGGACGGAGGTACTGCCAGCATCCTCATATAACGGGCGCCACAGCATCATCAGGAGCAGATAACGAGCGACAGCGTGGCATCATGACATGACGTATAGGAGGAACCCGCCTTCCCACATTCCGGATTTGTGGTGTACTACATCATATGGCTTGTGTCAGCGTTGCCTCCGCCAGTTGTTGACCGAGGTTCAAGACATTTCTCCTTCCTCCCCGCCATCCCTGCCCCCCATAACTCGCCAAAATATTCCCTTTCCAGATTCAAGGTTGCTTGTTAAGACATTTTTATATTTTTTGGCCAGTGAGTCGCTTTGACGGTAACAGTAACTGACCGCGTAATATTTACGGCCGTTAGTTCTTCAAGGTTTCTCTTAAAGTCATGTAAACTGTCGTCGGCCAATTGAAGTTCACTAAGGTATAGCAGATATGAATAAAGTATATGTATGTTGTATATCGCACCGCATCTTAATTAAAGTTAACACTTTTACTTTCATACTTTTCAGCTGGGCTTGGCAGGGTCAAACTTTTGCTGCATTTTGTCCATTATGTTCAGAAGTTGGCTTGTTTGTATAGTGTCTTGGAATATATTGCAACGGTCGGTAGTGAAATTCCGTACGTTGATTTATATCGGCAATATAACGAGGAATATTGAACTTTGGTTCCTTCTCACCTTCGTTTCAAAGTCGCCGAGGATTCCGCGTTTTCTAGTCTTGACACCGCGAAAACAGTTATGCAGAAACTATCATTTGATGTAAGTCGTGTATTCCCATGTTGTAAGTACATCTGAATGAGTTCCTCGCTTGCTTTGCTTTTTATATGGTTTCTCATGGAAGGCCGCCGACTGTGTTTTTATGGAGTTTAACACAAGTTGAAAGGCACACGTAACAACATATCGTGACCTGCCTCCGGTAGACCAAGACTTTGATTTGCTTTACCATAGGCTCCAGGCCGGAGCTCACTGTCAGAACTGCTTTACTGGTTTCATTTTTTTGCCCTAAGTTTATTGAGGAAGTTGCGTCGAGACAAGATGCAGAGCAAGTAAGAGAAGGAGCAGAACTGAAGGTTGTGGAAAAATGCAGTGTTCAGTCGTCAGCGTATGAGTGCATATGGTTATTTGTAAGAGCAAGAAAATCGTTGATTCAGGGGAGAAAAAGAAAGAAAGAACCTTCAGGGACACCGCTCTAAGGTTGAAGAAAGGGAGAGAAGCTGATCGGCCAGAGAGGAAGCTAGATATGAGTGAGCAAAGTGAGGGAGGGAAACCAGAAGAGGGGAGCTTAGAGATGAGACCCCGATGTTACACCGTCAGAAACTTTGGATATATCAAGAGCAACTACATAGGATTCTCCAAATTCTTTCGGGGATGATGACGACATTAGTAAGATAGGAAAGAATATCACCAGTGAATCTCACCTTACGGATGATCAAAGAGAAGACTGTGAGATTCAAAATGACTGAGAATATGGGAGCTGAGGAGGGAATTTAAAGACTTCGGAGATGGTAGTTGTTAATACAACAGGACTATGTTTAGAGGGGTTAGAACGGTTATCCTTCTTAGGGACGAGATGCATCAACACATGCTTCCAAGAGGAAGGAAAAGTTCGGGGTTTTTTTTATCAGAAACAGAATCATCCAGTCGCATTTGCTCTCGTTAACCTGGATTAGAAATGTGTGGGTTTTGATCGTTATGCCCTGACTTGTCTCTCTGCCTTGGAGGACAGATTTTTGGTGTGTGTGTGTGTGTGTGTGTGTGTGTGTGTGTGTGTGTGTGTGTGTGTGTGTGTAATTGCTTATCTGCAATTACCTTTTGTAGTCACTGTACGGGGAGGGAGTTTTACCGTCCTGTGTGTGTGTGTGTTAACATTAGGAAGTCCACACGAGTGGTCAAGGTCTCGACCTTATCACTTGGGATGATTGTTTGTAAACATTATGTAAACAACAGTCGTGGTGTGTGTGTCTCGTGCGTGATGGGATCTGTTCGTCCGTCGAGTTGTATGGATGATCATAGTTGTTTCTTGCTATATGATACAAAAATATCCTCAGTTCGTTGCTGGTATGAAGTATGAGATAATTAGCCTAGTTATTTATGGCAGTCATGGCGGTATTTTGGTGGAAAATACAAGGAATTTCTGGTTGTGTTAATGCATTGTAATGTACTAGTGTTAGGTCCAGTATTTTAGTGTTCATGCAGTGTACAAGTGAAAATGTAGTAATAAACTAGTGGTGATGATGTGGTCTACTAGTAACTTTAGTGTACTGATGGTAGTGTTGTAGTAGACTAATGATGTGGTTGTAGTGTACTAGTGATAATGTACTTAACGTACAGTAATGTTGTTGTCCACTGTTGGTAATGTAGTGTACTGTTGGTAATGTTGTAGTGTACTAGCGGTAGTACTGTGATGTACTAATGTAGTGTACTAGCGGTAGCACTGTGATGTACTAGTGTAGTGTACTAGCGGTAGTACTGTGATGTACTAATGTAGTGTACTAGCGGTAGTACTGTGATGTAATAGTGTAGTGTACTAGCGGTAGTACTGTGATGTAATAGTGTAGTGTACTAGCGGTAGTACTGTGATGTAATAGTGTAGTATACTAGCGGTAGTACTATGATGTAATAGTGTAGTATACTAGCGGTAGTACTGTGATGTAATAGTGTAGTGTACTAGCGGTTGTCGTAGTAGATTCGTAGTAATGTTTTAGTGTACTGGTAATGTTTTAGTGTACTGGCAATGTAACTAGTAATGGACTGGACTCATCAGTAGCAATTGTACAATAATATTTGCTAAGTTTACACGTGGATGTTATCAACGATAAGGTCGACTGCGGTATGGATTCTGTTGAAATGCAAAATGTATATGTGGGAAAAAGACTTGAGCACAATAGTTCGTGGCGATCCAAAGCCAAGTAAGTGGTGGTGCTGCACAGAAGCTATAAACAGAGCGAACAAGATTCGTGGGTTCCTGGGTGGGGTCGGGTGAGTGTGTGGGGTGGCTATTTAGTATTGAACTCTAGGGATATCGCCCTTACTCTTTTATATTCATTGTTTCGTCTCCATGTTGCATATTGTGCTCAGATTTGGTTACCTTATTTGAAGAAAGACGTTGGCATGTGGAGAGCTACCATGATGATCCCTGGACTGGGTAATAAATCCTGAGACTTAAAGATATACAGTTTAGAGAAGAGGGTACGTGGTGACGTATGATATAATACAGGTATATCAGAGGATTTGATGACCTCCAGCTAATAAGCTGTTTTAAGACTTGATTCATTTTATGTTACTCGTAGTAATGGATACAAACTCGTGGACTAACATTTTACCTCGAATGTGGCGAACGTTTTCTTCAACGACTTTGTTAACATATGGAAACATTGTCCAGTTGGAGTGGTTGAAAACAGTGCTGTAGATACGTTCAAGAGAGACTTGTATAAACATTTCACTTCATGTCCACTGCTAACATTATTTGTGCTTTCTTACTCACATGAAACAGTTTGCAGACTTTTCCTGCAGTTTGACTGTGTCTTGTCCACTTTTAACACACTAATCTGTCAGTTTCTGAGACATTCCACAAGCACAAACAGAGACTCAAAGGGACTTTTTGGTCTGTCGTATGAATTCATTGTTTTGCTGTTGTTTGAATTCTTTTGCATTCCTTTACACTTACTAGTGGAGATGATTTAATAGAATAGTAATGTAGTAGATTAGTGTGGTCGTGTAGTAATGGTAATGTGGTGTACTAATGTTGTATAATTGCCGTAATAGCTGTGTACTAATCTTATTGTAGTGTACAATTGATAATTTAGAACACTTGTAATGTAGTGTCCTGGTAGTATTGTGGTAGATTATTGTAATATAATGCACTGGTAGTAAAACTGTAGTGTACTAGTAATGATGATGTAATGTAGTGGTAATGTTGTACTGTAATATTCTGTTGTACTTGATGACCTATTGAATATCTGGCGATCATCTACCCCTCAGCTGTAGTGACAACATTGAAGTATATTAGTGATAATGTAATGTACCAGTGGCAAATGATAATGTAATGTACCAGTGGCAATGTTGTGGTATACTAGTGATAATGTTATAATGTAGTGGTTATGTTGTACTGTAGTAGTTGTGAAGTGAAAATACTGAAGTGCACTACTTGTCATGTGGTTATTTATTATTGTGGTAATGTTGTAGTGTACTGGTGGTGATGTAGTGTTGTGGTAATGTTGTAGTGTACTGGTGGTGATGTAGTGTTGTGGTAATGTTGTAGTGTACTGGTGGTAATGTAGTGTTGTGGTAATGTTAGTATACTGGTGGTGATGTAGTGTTGTGGTAATGTTGTAGTGTACTGGTGGTGATGTAGTGTTGTGGTAATGTTGTAGTGTACTGGTGGTAATGTAGTGTTGTGGTAATGTTGTAGTATACTAGCGGCAATGGTGTAAGGTCATTCTATTAATAGATCTACGTATGATTGTCTCATTTTACTGTATAACTAGGCGTGTAATCGGCTATAGGGGCAGAGAAAATTTTATCTTTGAAATCTAAGTATATATATATATATATATATATATATATATATATATATATATATATATATATATATATATATACATATATATATATTTCGTGGACTGAGTGAAACTCATAAGGTTAATATAGATAGCCTGTACTCCTGTAAGACAAGACAGTGTACCACATTTCATTTATAACATTTGTTAAAAAAAAGATTCGGTGAACAACGAATATATTCTCATGAAAGCCTTCAAAAGAATACGCATCATGTTGCACACATTAAAAGCTACACGTTGGACCAAAACATGTGAGTTGATGATGTGGACATAACACTTGAGATTTATGACAGTCTAGTATGTCGGTCATAATTTTAATCAGTATTTAGTTTTGAAGCAACAGTTAGGTTAATTTTTGTTTCCATTATTGCCAGAAATCTTCGAGCCATCTTTATTCGTAATTATTTCTCATTTATTGTAAACAAGAAGGCGAGGTTTATTTTACACGTAATTTGAATAGAAGGTTGACATATTCCAGTCTTCAGTCTCGCCTGATATGCAAATTGGAAAACTGATAGTCACTGACTCATCATTCACGTGTCTCTTTTCTGAAATGTAAATTTAACATGAAGTCTAAAAGTTTTGACCTTTTGATACACTTTCCAAATGCTTGAGTGTCGTCCTAAAAGATAAGCAGTCGGGCACACTTTGACTTGAATGCAAATATAACACAAACAGGGATGGACTCTACGAAAAGAAGAGCATCGATATATCGCTTTATGTTACATACCATATATCCATCCACATTTTCTATGTCATTGGCAGCTGTAAATGTAGGTAGGGAGTGTCACGTGTAGGTAAGATACTGTAGGTTTCGGAAGGTGTAAAGGAGGTTGTATAGTGGTTCAGGTGTAAGGGAGGTTGTATAGTGGTTCAGGTGTAAGGGAGGTTGTATAGTGGTTCAGGTGTAGGGGAGGTTGTATAGTGGTTCAGGTGTAAGGGAGGTTGTATAGTGGTTCAGGTGTAAGGGAGGTTGTAAAGTGGTTCAGGTGTAAGGGAGGTTGTATAGTGGTTCAGGTGTAAGGGAGGTTGTAAAGTGGTTCAGGTGTAAGGGAGGTTGTATAGTGGTTCAGGTGTAAGGGAGGTTGTATAGTGGTTCAGGTGTAAGGGAGGTTGTATAGTGGTTTAGGTGTCTGGATAAAGGTGGCGTAGAGATCATGTGGCATTGCGAGGAAGGGAGAAAGCTTTATAATATGATGAGACAAGGGACATAGTCTGCTTTTGGAATGTAGATAACTCACCTTACCTTACCTTTTTTCCTCCGTTTCCCTCGTCAGTGAGGTAGCGCCAGGAACAGACGAAGAAATGTTCAATCGTTCACATTCATTCTTCCGCAGTGTGTAATGCACGGAGGCCACAGCTGCCTCTCTGTACCCAAGCACCGCTGACCTGTCTTTGGTAATCCCCTTGTTCAATCCACTGATCACATCATGACCCACCCTTATACCACGTCGCTCCAGTTTACTCGTAGCCGTGCACGCCTTGTACCCCCCTCTCGTGTGTTCAGGCCTGGAGCTCACCTAAACCTTATTTACTTCATCCTTACGTCTCCAATTTGGTCTCCTCTTCCCAGTGTCCCTCATTTTTTCCTTCTCGTTGTATATCATCATCCACTCCTTAACTCATTCTCTCCTGCTCTGTGAACCATGCTCTTCTTATTACCTCACCTCACCTCTCGCCTCATCATTTCGTGTTCAGCCAGCCAGCTTAGTGAACATGAGTATGTGAGGATATGAAGGAAGCGTATAGTGAACCAAGCTTAGTGAACATAAGTGTGCCGTTATATGAAGAAGAGTATAATGAAGCAAGCTTAGTGAATATAAGGATATGCAAGGATATGAAGAAGAGTGTAGTGAACCAAGCTTAGTGGAGATAAGCTTAAGTAATGTAAAGGTGAAGGTATAGTGAAGAGTAATCAAAGAATGATCCAAGCAAGGTTGGCCGTCCTTGAACTTAGCTTTGTGAAGATAAGGAAATAGTGATGATGGCCTTTGTAGTGAAGATTGAGGTTCAGTGAAGAAGGAGAGTGACTACAAAATGATCTTGCCTAGACTTGTCCGGCCTTGAACCTTATTTGGTCAAGGAAATGGTAATGTCAACATGGGGATGGTAATGTCAACATGAGGATGAAGCATAGTAAAACAATGCCAGCAAGGTTGAAGGCCGGCAGTGATAATAATGTTAATGTGAAGATAGAATGTGGTTCAGATTATGGTATAATGAATATGATTAACAGTGGGACGAAAATGTGTGTTTATAGTGAAGATAAGGTTATAATGAGCATGTGGGTGTACATGGTGGAGGATTGAGGGGGTCCTCACCCCCCATAGCCTGGGCTGGGTCCAGACATCTGGCTTGGCTCGTTGGTCAAACAAGCTGTTGGAAGCTGCAGCTCCCAGGCCCACATAACCTCCACAGCCTGGCTGGTCTGATACATATTGTGGGTACCTGTTCAGTGCACCGTTGAACATCTCTACCGTACGTGCATCCCACGCACTTTCTGATGGGAGATGGGAAGATGTTGAAGAGTCTTAGGCCCCTTATGTTTAAGGTGTTCTCTCTTATCGTGCATATGGCACCTTTGGATTTCAGAGGTAGTATTTTCCAAAGTTTGTGATGGAGAATAGTGGAGGGAAGACAAGGATACAGTGAGTGATGTGCTGTAGGGAATAGTGAATGTGATGTTGTGTAGTTGTTATATTGCATAGGATAAGTGAGTGTGTGAGGTAGTGCGGAAGGGATGTTAGTGTAGTGGTTTAGGGGAGGTTATATGGTGATGAAGGGGAGGTAGTGTGTTGGTGTAAGGGGGTGGTGGTGGTGGTGATAGTGTAATGGAGGTTCTATGGTAGTATATGAGAGACAGTGTGGTGGTGTAGGAGGGATAGTGTGGTGGTGAAGGGGAGGGTGAGTAGTTGTAGTATGGTGTGGCCCGTGAGAATGAGTGTGTGGTGCCAGTGTTGTGTGATGGGTGGCGCCGGCGTTCGCACAGTGTCCGCCTCTGCCAACACAAATATAGCTCGTCTCCCTCTGTGGGCCGTCCTGCCACCAACCACCCGCTGCCTAGTATTTCCCCCGTTGTCTCGCAACCCACCGCTGGAGGTCGCCACCCTTTTGTTCTACCGCCAGTTGCTGTACAACCAGGAGATCTGCCACCACCACCTGACCCTGACCCTCCCTAGGTACCACTACACCTAGTGCCAGTGCTCTGATCCAAACTGCCTACATTTCTTAGCTAACACCAGTGAATACCACCTTGATTCTGTGTTAGGTTGTTAATCCCTCATTATTATTATTATTATTATTATTATTATTATTATTATTATTATTATTGTTGTTGTTGTTGTTGTTGTTATTGTTATAATAACATGATAGTAACGATTGTGTGTCTTTGTTTCAGAGCGCGACAACAGGATAGATGAGTGAAGGATAGTAAAGGTGTTACAGGTGAGCATTCCCTCCCTCCTTACCTCCCTCACACCTCAGGCTCCGTAACCTAACCTGACTCTTCCTGTGCCACATCACTATCCTTCCCCCCCCCCCCCCCCCCCCACACTACCTGGTCATATGAATGATCTTCCTCTCCCCCACACTACCTGGTCATGTGAATGATCTTCCTCTCCCCCACACTACCTGGTCATATGAATGATCTTCCTCTCCCCCACACTACCTGGTCATATGAATGATCTTCCTCTCCCCCACACTACCTGGTCATATGAATGATCTTCCTCTCCCTCACACTACCTGGTCATGTGAATGATCTTTCTCTCCCCCACACTACCTGGTCATGTGAATGATCTTCCTCTGTCCCTCACCAGCTGGTGAGAAAACGGTTCTTTCCACCCCCCACATTCAGTTGATCATATGAATGACTCAGAGAAGCATATCTGTTTACGGTCAGAGAACCACATGTGTTCCGTGAACGTGGGTGCTGGCTGCTCAGAGAAATATTCTTCCCAGAGTTACTTTGTGTTTTCTGTGGAGTGTTCTAGTGCAAGCCTGATGTAGTGACAGCTTCATCAAATGTTGGTCGTGTACGGTTGGGTTACAATCTTTACAATGGAATATTAAAGATTTTGCCCTTGAAAATTAATGTCTCCCTTGTTCTGTGCATATCCTTCTTCAGTCTGTTCCCGTATGACCTCGTTACGGCGAGCAAGCCACAACATGGAGATCGTTTCATATGCAGACGACCTCACCACAACACCCCGACACCACAGTTGTACCAACAAACATACAGCATTGCCTTACACAGTTGCAATGATTGTTGACTCAATACAGATTGAGTGCAGGTCCAGAGAAGTCTTCTATCACTCTTTTAACCCAAACAAGCACGAATCCAGCACGCACTCTCCAGTCACTCTTGAGTGGACATTCACCAGCACTGAACAAAAGACCAACCATTCTCGGCACCACACACACACACACACACACACACACACACACACACACACACACACACACACACACACACACACACAAAGATAACTTGTTCAGAACGCGTTCACACTGAAACGACCCGACAAGCACTAAACAACCGACCTCCCAACTGACACTTGAACGTCTGCCCACCAGAGAGACCACTCATGAAAATCAACTCTTCCCACACAACCTGGAGTCTCGCTCTCCCGTCCACACGTCCTCCTGACGTCATCCACCCTCCCCTACCACGCTAGACACACCGTTTCATCCACCCGCTCCTACCACGCTAGACACACCGTGACATCCACCCGCCCCTACCACGCTAGACACACCGTGTCATCCACCCGCCCCTACCATGCTAGACACACCGTGTCATCCACCCGCTCCTACCACGCTAGACACACCGTGTCATCCACCCGCTCCTACCACGCTAGACACACCGTGTCATCCACCTGCTCCTACCATGCTAGACACACCGTGTCATCCACCCGCTCCTACCATGCTAGACACACCGTGTCATCCACCCGCCCCTACCACGCTAGACACACCGTGTCGTCCACCCGCCCCTACCACGCTAGACACACCGTGTCATCCACCCGCCCCTACCACGCTAGACACACCGTGTCATCCACCCGCCCCTACCACGCTAGACACACCGTGTCATCCACCCGCTCCTACCACGCTAGTCACATCGTGTCATTCACCCGCCCCTACCATGCTAGACACACCGTGTCATCCACCCGCCCCTACCATGCTAGACACACCGTGTCATCCACCCGCCCCTACCACGCTAGACACACCGTGTTATCCACCCGCCCCTACCACGCTAGACACACCGTGTCATCCACCCGCCCCTACCACGCTAGACACACCGTGTCATCCACCCGCTCCTACCATGCTAGACACACGGTGTCATCCACCCGCCCCTACCATACTAGACACACCGTGTCATCCACCCGCCCCTACCATGCTAGACACATCGTGTCATCCACCCGCCCCTACCACGCTAGACACACCGTGTCATCCACCCGCCCCTACCACGCTAGACACACCGTGTCATCCACCCGCTCCTACCATGCTAGACACACCGTGTCATCCACCCGCCCCTACCATGCTAGACACACCGTGTCATCCACCCGCCCCTACCATGCTAGACACACCGTGTCATCCACCCGCCCCTACCATGCTAGACACACCGTGTCATCCACCCGCCCCTACCATGCTAGACACACCGTGTCATCATAACTCAAGACCCTTTCTTGCCCATGATGCAACTACCACAACGAAGACACTGAACACTCAACTACTCACCTGCCTGCCACTCTCCTCACATAGGGAAATTAAGTGAAGCGGTCGAACTCATCATACGCCATGTTTAAAGGTGAAGCAATCAAGGAGGTACATGTATGTGAGCTGGTTGATGGAAGGTTTACAGAAGTACGGAGTGTTCCTGATGTTGTTGAAGTCTTGGAAACTAAGCTGAACAGAGAGTTTAGTTTCCACCTGTTCTGCCCAGTGAGGTACATGATAAGGTCCCACCTGTTCTGCTCAGTGAGGTACATGATAAGTTCCCACCTGTTCTGCCCAGTGAGGTACATGATAAGGTCCCACCTGTTCTGCCCAGTGAGGTACATGATCAAAAGAAAGGAAGGAGAAGGCAAAGGATGGGAAGGATTATCCCTCTTACCAAAAGATATCGAGAAGTTTCAAGAAATAGCAGAAGATGAGCCATTCATACAACACATAATGGGAAGATTCAGTGTAGGGAAGCAGAGCATCGTACTGTGGTGCCAATATTTTATGATCCTCCAAAGAATTACAAAGATTCGAAACAGAAACGTACGTAGATGAAAATGAAAGAACAGTCAGGATGGTACATGAAGCAGTGAAACACTCACTTCCTAAAGAATGTGAGGTACTGATAATGGGGGATTGTGAGGTACTGATAATGGGGGATTGTGAGGTACTGATAATGGGGGATTGTGAGGTATTGATAATGGGGGATTCAGTTGTAAACACACAGGCCGAGGTATTGAGATCCTCATGGTGATAGGGAGTCACGGAGACGAGTGTTTAGAGGGAAGACTGGAAAATTTCCTGAACCAACATGTCTGGGAGCACAATAGGATGAGAGGGACTGATACTCTGTCATTGCTAGAAGAATTGGGAGATGGATTGACAACTTTTGAATTTACAGATCACAGCATTTCGTTGTAAACCATGCTACCTGCAATGCCTCCATGGTAAAAAGCTCACTCCTCCAAGGAACTGGTCTTGTGTCCCCCGCTGTTCCTCATTCTTATATGTAACACTGACGCAAACACGAGCCACAGTCTCGTATCATCCTTTGTAGATGATACAAGAATATGTTTGAAAATCACATCAGTAGCCGAAAGGCTACAAAGGCGTAAACGATGTTTAACTAGGCAGCCAAGAACAATCTGCTTTTCAATGGAGATAATCTTCATCTTCTCCCGCACGGAAAAATGAAGAAATCATACACAAGACAGAATATCGGACAGAAACTAGTTGAATAATGTGAAAGACCTTGGAATAATAATGTCTGACGACTTAACTTTCAGCGAACACAACAAAACAACGGTTGCGTCATGCAGATGGATGGCAGGCAGGATCATGCGGACCTTCAAGACAAGTGAATCACCAGTGATGATGATGATGTTCAAGTCGCTCATTCTCTTACGAACAACATTGCTGCGTTCTAAGCATCACCTAACAAGCCGGGTGAAACTGCAGAATCAGAAAACGTTCAGAGATCTTTCACAGCCCATATTGATGTGGTAAAGGAACAAAATTACTGTGAACGAATGAAATTTCTGAGGCTATACTCCCTGGAGCGCAGACGGGAGAGGTGTACTATCATCCATATATGAAAATCCTAGAAAGTATGGTTCCCAACTCACATTCGGCAGCAACACTCTACAGGCACGACAGTCATGGAAGACTTTGTTAAGTATTACCTCCAAAAGAAATGCAAAGGTGCGAAATGCTTGAAAAGAGAACACCTGAAACAGACCTCAATCATTTCTATGGTTACTTTGATTAGGAAATGGAGTTCAGTAGCCAAGGTCCTGGTGGTGACAGGTTCTGAGAAGTTTACAATACAGTGGCAGAGGCATGGGTACCTAAAGCCTCAAATAGAGGGGACGGCAAGAGAGAAGGAATTGTTTAATAGAAAATGTTATAAACTAAAGGAACTTCGAGATCTGCACTGGCGAAGTGTAGTCGGAACTCCAGTCAGCCAGCATTTGCAAAGGATAAGAGAACACGGAACGCGTATAGCAGGATTAGAAAGAAGGAACAAAGAAACTAAAGAAGAAAAGTATTGTTGACAAGGCAGGTAAAAACCCAAAACGTTTCCTTAAAATCATCAGGAGTCATTGTCAGTTAAGGATCAGCTGATCAGACTCTGGGACGTAAAGGGGAAAAGTTGTGGAGGAGGATGTAAGTATATGTGAGGGACTGAATGATAAGTTCAAAAGTGGTGTCACAGTTGAAGACACCCAAACCCCAACTTCCTGAAAGTATTTGACAGTGAACCTCATAGGAGGCTTATGAAGCTGAATCATCAGGTAGGAATAAGGGGTAAGACTCCTACATGGGATCGAAGATTACCTTTGTGAAGGGAAACAAATGAGCCTCTCAGATGGATTTAAGCTATCAGTAGAATGCCACAGGGTTCTGTTCTGGGACCATTACTTTTCTTGATGTAGGTGTATAACTTGCCAGAGGATACGGACTCCTGCCTGAATACGGTTGCGTTGATGAATAGATCGTGCGGAAAGTATAAGCATGGAGGATTACGTCAGCTTATAAGATGACCTTCATATACTCCAAAGTCGGTCTTGTACAACGTTGATGAAGTTCAACCCAAATAATTGTGAAATACTGAAAGTGGGTCACAGCGCACTAAGGCCTCGATATGGTTATCATTTTGCGGGAAATAAGCTTCAAGAGTCCGTGTGTGACGATTTGGGAATTGATAACTTCGCTAGCCTGTCTGCAGTTCCACCTTAGAAGAATACTTCTGGAGGCCAAGTGTCTTGCTTATGAGCATTAGAAATGTATTAAAGTGCATGAACAAGTAAATATTCAGTATGCTGGGCACATTATAAAGACTTAGGAATGTTTGAAAAGACACTGAAAAGAGGCATTGAGCTCATGATAGGTCTGGCTTAACAATTGTGGTCTGTAAGGTCCTAACATCGATAATAATCATAAATCAAGTAGACGTCTTCCTGTAAAGTGGGAATGAACCATACTGACAAACAACATGGTTCCAGAGAAAGGTCTTGCGTCTCTAAACTCTTAGACATCTACAAGAGAGTGAGGGAATATTTGAAACTCTTAGACATCTACAAGAGAGTGAGGGAATATTTGAAACTCTTAGACATCTACAAGAGAGTGAGGGAATATTTGAAACTCTTAGACATCTACAAGAGAGTGAGGGAATATTTGAAACTCTTAGACATCTACAAGAGAGTGAGGGAATATTTGAAAGACAGAGGATGCTGGGTGGATTGTTGGCGTCTAGATCGCCAGAATATATTTGATGCATCAACACATGTGAGACTGAGTTAAGAAGCTGGACCACTAGGTAGCTATAAGGGATAGACTCCATCCATGCTTACAAGGTTAGCGTATTGTAGGGGAAGAAAGGAACACATGTTAGAGGAGGAGCAGTCTCGAAATCGCTTGGGGTCACCGTAATAGTGCCGGGGTTTTTGCTCATTACTCTTCTTGATTTATGAGTTTATGTGAATGACTTGCCAGAAGGTGTGGAGGGAATGTGTGTGGAGATGATGGTGTAAAAGTCCTGGAGGCAGTGAAAAGCATATTACCAGGGGACCTGGACGGACCCCATACTAGTGGGTGGGTATGATACGTGGTTGATGAAGTTCACCCGAGTAAATGTGGTAGGCTTCCGTAGCCTCATTTTGTGGCACTTTTACTGAAGGCTTTCCATTTCTCTCTCTCTCTCTCTCTCTCTCTCTCTCTCTCTCTCTCTCTCTCTCTCTCTCTCTCTCTCTCTCTCTCTCTCTCTCTCTCTCTCGAAAACCGTAGTGTTAGGGGTGGAGGTTCGGGATAGAGCATCTCATCAAGATAGAGGATAATCAGACAGACACCACCCGGGTGCGTAGCTCTCCCTCCTGGTGGTCATGATGTGCGTCCGGGTTGGCTGCTTTTCCCCTTGGCTCCAGCAACCTCGGTGTGGACCCTCAAGGTTCTTTCTTGTCTCCTGCGTTTTTCCCTCCTATATCAACAATTTACTCTCATCTACAAATAACCAAATGCACTCGTATGCCGACAACTCAACACTGCATTGCTCCACTTCCATCAGTTCTGCCTCTTCTCTCTCTAGCTCAGAATCTCGTCTCAGCACAACTTCCTTAATAAGTTCGGACAGATATCTCTGTGGGGTAGACGAAATCGGGCTCAGTTTAATGCGTCCAAGCCCAAATTTCCTGCCCATCTTGCTCTCGAAAATTCATCGCAACTTTCCTCGCTTCTTCGGTGGTTACATAATTCCACCTCTTTCCTCAATGAACATACTTTGTATTACTGTAACTTCCATATTATCTTAGAAACATTACGTCACGGAAATAGCCAAGTCTGACACTAAGAAACTGGAAGCCCTGTTTAGATGTTAAAGTTTCCTTTCCTCTGAGGATTGATCCATCCTTATATGCAGTACTGCTCTCACATCTGGGGTGGGTCTAGCTCTGAATCCTTATTTGATAGAGTTGAGTCGAAAGCGGTCAGACTTGGTCATCTCTCGCAAGCTAAGTTCAAAACCCGTTAGTCGCAGCGCTCGGCAAGCTGTAGCATCACATGATTACTGTGCGGCCTTTTGCAACTCCAAGGGTGGATGGTTTTGAAAACTGTTTCTTCCCTACGCTTTGATGCTTTAGAACTCTACCCTCTCATGTCTTT